>NW_020799091.1:78061934-78064364 GCF_003259725.1 Athene cunicularia | reverse complement strand
GGGGGGGGGGGGGGGGGGGGGAGCCGCAGCTGAAGCGCGGCCAGAGTTTGTTTAAACACCTGCCTGGGAGTGCGGTTTCTCTCCCCCCTGCCAAGGGAAAAAGTTAGGCGTATTTCCCCGGGTTTGGTTGGTTCGTTGTGCACAAATATTTTCAGTTTGGCAGGGAAAGTCTGTGCGCGCTGCTAGGGCCTGAGGGGCAAAATCCGGGGAGCTGGAAAGCGAGGGGGGGCAGAGCCACTGGGCATACCGGGCCCCAGCAGTAGACTTCATGTTGTAGTGGGAACTGAAGATTGTGATGAGCTACGAACTAACCGTACAAAATGTTTAGGAAATCCATTACAGCAGACACTTGGGAGCAGGAAAGTCATGTGCAGCTGGAGCCCGTGCTCCTGCTTCCAGTTTGAAATTGCTATGGGGAAGAGGAATAGACAGAAAGTGACTTTTCTATTGGCTCCTTTTACAGGAAAAGGAGCCTTTTTTTTAGCTACTCTTCTGCCTTGCAATTCTCTTTCCCTACCTGTCCTGTTGCTTTCCCTGTGCTCTCTTCCCCATCCTTACACCAGGGGGGTGGGTTAACTCCCTCTTACCAGGCTCTGGGAGCCAGTGCTCCCACTTTGAAGTGCTTTTAGTGGGAGCTGCAGCTCAATTCGGGGATGCAGAGTTAACCGTCAAGCAGGCAGCATGTTGCAGGTGTTGGAATGGAAACCCTGTATTGTGCTGATGACTGATCTGGCCTAAAGACAGCCCACAGGTACTGAACAATAGCACATAGCAAGACAAATGCACTAATTTCCCTAATAGAAGTGCAGGAATTACTGTAGGAATGTAATGTACAGCTTGTGAGTTGATTCAATTCAACCTACAACTGTGCCCAGCCAATAATCTCTAGCAGGTAATAGGCATTGGTGTAAATGTTGTGTTGAGATTTGTAAATGAGATGGTATAAATAACCATATTTTTTAGAGGATAATTGAAAACCTTAGCAAGAGGTATCTTGTTGATAACTGATGGAATGACCTCACATAAAAGTACACTGGTTGCTGTGTACCTGTAAAAGTTTAAGCATCCACAGGAAATATACCCATTTGTGTGTTCTAGTGTGCTGTAAGACTAGTGTTAGGAAGCAGAAGGGCAATTTTTTTTAAAAGTATCTGACATGGTTGCAAGACCAAAAACTCAAGTAACCTGACCAGAAAAAAATCCATTGCCAGTAACACATTTTATGCTTTGCCAGAGTACTTGGTTTAGTTTGTTACTTAAAAAGAAATTCCCAATAAGGAAACTTTCGAGTGATGGAAACTCCTGAGATGTTCAGCCTTCATGTGGTAGAGTGGTGGTTTTGTGTGGCTGGATTCCCTGAGTTTGCTGTAGAACTGGAGAGGGCACTGTGAGCTCTGTTTTAAGTTCCCTAAGTCTACTTCACAGAAAAGCAAATGTTTAGTGAATTTTGATACTTCCATTTTCACTCACTTTCACCCATAACATATCTCTGAAGTGCAGCTCATGGGAGTGTCATTGACAACAAATGCAACTCCTTATTTCGGCCTCTTCCTACTAAAGTTGCACTGAATTTGATTGAGGTAGACTTGATCCCTTCGTCACGTGAAGAGGTTCAACAGAAGAACTGTTAACTGACAGGTCACCTAAAAATGAAAAACTGTGTTTCTAAGCCACTACAATTACTTATCATGGCTGCAGTCATATAGCTTTTAGCATGCATATAATTCACAAAGTGAATAAGTGCCTCAATCAATTTCAGTGCAAAACACATGCAAAATTCAAATTCATACCCTTTCCTTACAGCTGTTTAAGTTCTTGGCATGTGTTTCTTATTTTCTTTTGCATACCTTTTAAAATTCTTAATGTGTTCCTCTGGTAGAAAAGCTGTATTCTTATCCTGGAGTGCTGTAATCCTTAGCCTTGTCTTAGGAAATTCTCTTTTAAAGTTCCTCCTGGGAAGTTTTGTTGTTTGTTTGGTCTGTAAGGGAAGCGTGAACATCTCGGAGAATGGTGCTTTTTTTTGTGTACCTTGCAGAATAAAGAAAACAAGTGTACAGAGTCCACAGGCTGGGAGTGTATCAGTTAATTAGCAGCTGGACATTGCTCAGTAGGAAGCCTGGGGAGTTTTTTTGTGTATGTATGTATGTGTGTTGTCTGCTTCCTTTGATCACTTGTGTGGTAAATAGACATGCAGGGTAGCTATAGCAACATGTGCTGTAGGTTGGTGGGAACAGAGGGGACGGGATCTTCGGACAAAGGGTAGTTTGTTAGAGTGGTTGGTTCTGATTAGAAAAAGGTGGCACCAATCAGGGCATTTAAAAACATCAGTTTTGCAATATGAAAGTGGATGTTATCAGTTTCAAAGTAACATTTGTTTCTGTAGCTCTGAAAGGGCAGATCATATAGAAGATTGGGGAGGAAGGGGGGGGG
>NW_020799091.1:78016526-78061884 GCF_003259725.1 Athene cunicularia | reverse complement strand
GGGGGGGCAGTAATTAATAAAAAGCAGAAGCAAAACCTGTACCACTTTTGAATGTGAAAATGTTCACGCTGGATGTGCTTTTTCTGGTGTTGCTGCACCATCTATGCATTTTGCAAGAAAGTATTTGTAGGAACCAAATTACCACAGATGATGCTACAGATAGTAGTGGTTTTAAAATACAGCTTCAGAGATGCAATGATGATAAACTGATGTTACATAGTACATCGGATCCATTACTTTTCTCCAGTTTCTAAAAGTCTTATGTCCAATTTGTGATCAGAAGATACTGTACCCATTTCAGCAGCCTACCTGTAGAGGTCAGACTTGAAGTTTTCAAAATCTTAACAATAGGATTTCAAACTAAAGCTACAAAAATACAAAACCAGGCATAGCCACTTTCCTCATTAACTTTATGTGGAATACTCTTAAAATAATGTTGGTTAGTCAGTGTTGGGTTTTGGAATAACAGTGCATTCTGCATTGATGGCAGCCTGAAATATGTCGCAATTCAGCCTCATCTTGCATCTTGAACAGAACCCAACCGAAAGCTTTTATTAGTGCCTGAATTATTTAGATGTGTATCTTCCTCTCTCTGATCCCCACCAGGCCTCCTGCCTTTGATGAGATCTGGCTCTGGCTCTTGTCCTCCCGCCTGCCCGCACTCTGCTGTGCTGGCTGCCGGCTTCCCACTGCCGCCTAGTCCCAGGGCTTCCAGGCTGGGGAGGGACAGGGAGGCAGGCAGCGGCACCGGAGGCCTTCCACAGCTTCTGAGCTCTGCAAAAAGTTGTCAGACCTCAGAGTCCCTCCGCAGAGTAGCACCAGAGGTAAGGGGTCTGCTGGAGCCTGGGGTCGAGGAAAATGAACTGCTGGGAACAAGGAGCTCGCGGTGGTGAATGCTCAGGGGATATGCTGAAGCTCAGTAAATGCTTCAGCATTTGGAGAAACGATTTGATTTGGAGAAACACACAGTTTGATTTGGCTGAGGGTGAAGACTGAGCTGAGAGAAAGGAGCAGACCTGTATGTGTATACAGCCATGTGAATAGCCTTTTGAATGTGTGCTGGAGTTTGTTTGAACTGAATTTCAGACTTCTTAGAGTACTTCATTCTTTAGTCTGTTCTTGAGTTTGAAGTCTTTTATTGCAGTTGTGCAGCTTAGAGCTTGTAATGCTTTAGCAAGCTGTAAGGAATTACTGTATATCCCTGAGATCCCTGGCTTGCAGTGCAGAATCCACCCTGACTGAGAGCTGGGAAAGGCACTAAAGGGTAGGAAAGCTGATTTTGATCTCTTCTCTAAACAATAAAAATAGCTCTTAATTCTTTAAAATTATTTCCTATTTGCTGTCATGTCATGGTTGGTTATTGTTATTACTTATATCTTCCCAGGGGGATGTAGGAAGACAAAAAAGCTGGCAAATAGGCAATGTTTGTTTGGCCCTGAAGTATGATAAAACTTTTTTGATTGCCTGAGTGTTGAGATAGCTGGGTGCAAGAAAAATTTTAAGATAGTAAAACAAATATAAGAAAGTCCAAGCTTTTACTCCTGGCTTAGTGGGACAGTAGTTGAGGAGATCCACAGGGCTCATACGATTTTTCATTGTAGTGTGATAGACTGTAAGGAAAATATTTATGGAGGGATATTTCATGGCCCCAGAAAGGAGCTGGTGACATTCTATGACATTCACTCCACATTTTGGGGTGAGGAGGCTGTCATATTTCTTGTGCTTTTGGCGGTGCTGACAGCTTCCCGTCACGCTGCACCCCGGCTGCCTTGTGCTGCCTGTGCACCTGCATTGCCTGCCACCTCCCTTTGGCACCCCTGCATCTCGAGCAGGTGCCCATGACTAATGACATTAACTTGGATCTTTGGGTCTGCAGGTACTTAATTACTGACCAGCTGCAGCAGGAGCTCAGAGAGGCTCCCCACCAGTGCAGGAGGTTGGACTTGTTTGTGATACTGGCGAGCCGATGTGCTACTTAGGTGAAGAGAGAGCTTGCTCACATGAGGTCCCCCTGACCACCTCTGGGAATCTCCCCTTCTGTTTTTATATTAGAATCCTTACTTTGAGCATTAGCTGAGACTGGCACTTTCTTGCAAAAAATACTGAGAAATCAGTATTCTATGGCAAAATGGTTCTCACAAAACCTACTTTTTTTCAGTAGTTGACCCATATGGAAGCATCATCCCTCTTTTTATTTTTTATTTAATTTGGTTTGGTTTTGTATTTTTTTATTTGTTGTTTTGTTTTTGTTTTTTTTTTTTCTTCCTGAGAAGTAATTGGAGACATAAAGAAAGAAAACAAAAAGAGAAACACTACACATTTGCATGTATATGCATATATATCTATTCAGAATTGGAGTTGCCAAGTCCAGCCACTCTGTCATAAGAACAGCCAGAATCCAAGTTTCAAGGTACTCTTCATCACCAAGCAAGCTTCAAAAGTGTTGGAGGGTGTTTTATCATTGGAATAGATTGGGTTTTCCCCCCCTAAGATTATACCCTTTTTGCAAAATCTCTGTATTTTACAGGAGGATGTGAACTCCGTTGACAACTCCTGCTTTGTGGACCACCAAAATCTACCTCTGTCTCCTGCCTCAACTTTTTTCCTCCTTTCCAACCAGTGGTAGCTGGGCCTTGAGCTCTCAGCCTGCTCTCTGGTCCCACCTCAGCTCCTGAGGTTGGGATACAGATAGATACCACTCTCGCTTCTTGTGTTTCTGTTCTTGTGTGGGTCATGAGAGGCTGTAGGTGGAATCATACACAACTCTGTTTATAGTCTCACTGAGAAATACACATGCTGTAAATCTGACGTGCAGAGGAACAAGAGTAGGGGAAGGGACGGCTCCCCTGAGGAAGGAAAGGACTGTCCCTGTCAGAACACCACATGTGGATAAAGCTTTTAGGCAGGGACATGTGATGGCCAAGCACAGAGCAGATTTATCCACATGATGCTCAGGAGAGTGTATATGCATGCGTTCTGCCTTGTGTTAAGTGGCATCAAAATTAGTGTGCACTTTGCTCGCTGACTGATGTTAGCTATGTGGACCTTGTTTTTGACAAATAATATGCAACTTATAAAGCTTAATTTTTTGCCCATATGCAGCTATGCTGTTCCATAAGGCTTAGTAGCACCTATCGAAACAAGTGACCATAAAGAGTTAATGACTTCATTTCTATCTGGATAACCTCAGAAGTATAGTTTAGGCAGAGATTTCAAACTGGGAGTTAAGCAGTTCAAAAGTGCACTATATTGTTTTGGTCTAATTAACACAACATGGTGATACGACATTAAAGCAGAGTGACAACACTATACATTGATAACAAGGGACATTAATGCCTGCAGACACAGTCTACATTGTAAATATCTAGAAAAAAAAGGCTTATTATGTTAGATAGGTCAATGTGATTTGACCTAGTTTTGCTTTGCTGCTTGGAAATTATGTCAGTATTCATTATGTCATCTCCTTGGATGAGCAATTTAACATCCTTTTTGCATTGCAGTGTTGTCCTAATATTTTATATATATTTACTTGTTCTCTAAAAGGATCCTTCAGGCTAATTCTAGAGATCTGGGAAAAACTGATACAAAACAAAATCCCCTGAGACTGGCTTCCATTTTATGTATGTCCTCTGTGAAACAAAAAGGAGTGAATTTAATCACAGCAAAATTATAGCTACAAAATCTGAAAAGTATCATGTCCCTTTTGCATGTAAAGCTCATTAAAGCTCGTGAAAAAAGAATGACTGTGCTACCTCATGTAGCCATGTACGCTTTTCCTGTGCAGGTTTTCATTGCTAGAAAATAGTATTTTTGGCTTTAACTGGATGCTTATGTAAAATAGAGTGGATTAAAGGAATAATGCCATATACTTTCCTTGTGAAATGTAAGGTCTCATATGAAGCCATCAGTATTTCTCTTGAAAAACTGAGGTGTTTTTTTTAGTCTTCAACAAAATCACAAGGATTTTCCTCATATTTATGTTTATGCTGGTTTTTATCTCTCCTACCATCTGGACGTGTAAGGGAAAGACTTTCGTTTCCCAGGACTCAAATTGTGGTACATCAGGGAACAACTAGCAGATTAAATGCTACTGTTCTTTGCTCTAATCGAAAAATAATCTGTTGCTGTTACAGTATTTTGGTAAATGCTAGCAAAGAAAAGCTCTGTGTCTTTCTTAGTTTTACCTATCCACTCACAGCTATGCCTGTTACTGGTGTGTAACTGATGAAGGGTATTGCAAGGTTGTACCTCTTGCTTCTTAGCCTTTCTTGATCCAAAATCTCTCAAGCCTGTTTTTGCTTCTGCTGAAGTCAGTGGGATTGGGGAGGTGGGGTGTATTCCCCCTTCAAAATTGGGTGTTATTGTAGTTATTCAAGTATGTCTGTGAGTAATTTGCACCTTTGTGACAAATGCCAACCAGATCAGGTAGTAGTGTGAGAGCCATACCATGATTTCTTTCCTGTTGTATTTTTTTTAACCATTTTTATTTTAATTTGTATTCTCTTGAATAATAAGAAATCTGTTCTTCAGTTTCAGCATGAGCTTGTTCCTTACAGTGTTGAAATATTTTAATGAGAAAGAGCTGTACAGGTTCCTCACCATTTCTTCAAATACATTAATCTTCAAAAGGTCCTGCTTACTCAGATTTTTCAACTCAAGTAAAATTTAAAATTGTAATAGCTATCTGAAGTCTTTGAATATACTTCAGATGCAAATGCTCCTACATCCCTTGTTAACCAGCTTAATTGGAACAAAACCCCAGTAAGAATGAGCGTTCAGAGGTGCCTCTTCTGTGCTATAACATTTGCTCTTGATCCCTAATTAAGCCTTACTACTGAAGGTTAAAAAATCCTCCCATAATTTAACTCTCCTTGAATGTCTTGACTGCAAAAGAAAGTGTCATGGGAGAAGTCTGCTACTGCTTCTGATGCTCCCCCTCCCTTTAAAGAGAACTAAAGTGTAAACTGCTTATGAAAGATTAGCAATGACTAGAAATAAATATCATGTATCCCCAGAGTAGTGGAAGCCTCCTGCTTGAGGGTGAAGATGAGTGAACTGAGAACAATACTATTCACATAGCTAGCAAGACTGTTGACCTGACTATTGGACGAGGGAAAAGCTGTGGATATTGTCTACCTGGATTTTCAGAAAGCATTTGACATAGTTCCCCGTAGAATTCCCATAGAGAAACTGGCTACTCATGGCCTGGATGAGTGAATGGTCTGCTGAGTCAAGCACTGGCTGGATGGACGGTCCCAGAGAGTGGTGGTCAGTGGAGCTAAATCCAGCTGGCATTTGGTCACAGGTGGTGTTCCTCAGGGCTCGTTGTTGGGAACATTTCTCTTTAACATCTTTATTGATGACCTTGATGAGGACATAGGTGTATTATCAGTAAATTCACAAATGACACCAAGTTAAGCAGGAGCGTCGATCTGCGTGAAGATAGGGAGGCTCTACAGAGAGACTTGGATGGATTGGATCCGTGGGCCAACGTTAACAGGATGAGCTTCAATAAGGACAAATGCCAGATCCTGCACTTGGGCCACAACAACCCCCAGCAGTGCTACAGGCTTGGGGAGGTGTGGCTCCAGAGCTGTCTGGAGGAGAAGGATCTAGGAGTTCTAGATGACAAGCAACTGAACATGAGCTGGCAGTGTGCCCAGGTGGCCAAGAAAACCAATGACATCCTGGCTTGGATTAGAAATAGTGTGACTAGCAGGAGTAGGAGGTGATAGTCCTCTGTACTCTGCACTGGTGAGGCCACACCTGGAGTAATGTGAGATATCAAGGTGCTGGAGCAAGTGCAGAGATGGGCAGTGAAGCTGGTGAAGTTCCTGAAGAACAATTTATATGAGGAGAGATTGAGGGAGCTGGGATTGTTCAGTTTGAGGAGGAGAAGGCTGAGGGGAGACCTCATCACTCTCTACAGCTACCTGAAAGGACATTGTAGAGAGGTTGGTGCTGGTCTCTTCTCACAGGTGATCAGTGACAGAACAAGGGAGAATGGCTTTAAACTGCAACAGAGGAGGTTCAGACTGGACATTAGGAAAAAAACTTTTAACAGAAAGAGTGGTCAGACAGTGGAGTAGGCTGCTCAGGGAGGTGGTGGAGTCACCCTCCCTGGATGTGTTTAAGGGTCATTTGGATGAGATGCTGGGGGATATGGTGTAGGGGAGAACTTGTAGAGTAGAGCTGATGTTTGGACTCTATGATCCCAAGGGTCTTTTCCAACATGAATGATTCTGTGATTCTATGACTGTGCATAGATAGGGATTCACAGAAAGTTCTGATTGGACTCTGGAGATTATCTGGTCCAACCTTTTCTTCAACACAGGTCACTACAGCAACTTATTCAGACAATCATGAGCATTTCCAGCACATGAGAGTCTACCCCTGGGCAGCACCTTCCAATCTCCAGCTGCTCTCACGGGGGAGATATTTTTTTTTCTTATATCCAGACAGAATTTCTCTCAAAGCAGCTCATGCCCCAGCCTTTTGTCCTGTCAGTGTGCATCCTTGTGAAGAGAGTAGCTCCATTTCTTCTCTAACTGACTTCTTAGATATTCAGAAAGTGTGATTAGATTGCCCTTGAGCCTTCTCTTATACAGGCTGAGCAAACCTGTTTTTTCCAACCTTTCTTCAAATGTCAAGTTCTCCAACTCCCTAATAATCCTGGTAGCCTCTGCTGGACCCTTCCTCACCTCTTCAACTGAGGGAACCAAAACTGGTCACAGTATTCCAGGTGTGACCTAATAAGTGCTGAGTAGACTGAAATAGCCATATTACTTGATTTACTGACTCTACTCTTGCTGGTGCAGCCACGAGACTGCTGGCTACCTTCCCTGCCAGGCACACCACTGGCTCCCATTCAGTTCTCTGCCTGCCACCACCCCCAGGTCCCTTTCAGCAGAGCTGCTTAGCCCATCAGTCCCCGGCTTGTACTGCTGCTTGGGATTACTTCTTTCCAGGTGCAGGGCATTATATTTATCTTTGTTAAAGCTCATATTACAGCTGTGTTGAGAAAGTTACTTTACATCCTCCAAGAGAGGCTCCCTGGCCAACATAACAAAAAAAGCCCCAACCCACTCCTTTTCCCCTTTAGCTTGATCTTATTGCTTGATTGCTCACAAAAGGCTTTAGTTATTTTTCAACCATCATCTGTCTTTCTGGACCAGAAATCCTGGAGTATTAGATCATGGATCTTGTCTAATTTGTTATTTCCATGATTTTTTTTCTATTGTCTGTTTCTGTGAATTTTTACCTGTAAATAGTGTAGAGGAGTTAGCTTTAGGACGACAGATTGTGTCGTTGTGGTCTAGAAAATCTGGAAACTGTTACCAGAGAAAAGAGGTTTGTAGAGAAATGCAATTTATTTCCCTGTTTGTCTTGAGTTGATGAGGTAGGTATGCCCCAAGAGAGACTAATAACCAGTGGTGCTGATTTTTTTTTCCTGAAGTTCCCTTGAGTTTTCAGACTAATTCCAGTACATTTTCCAAGTCCAAGTGATTATTTTTTTTAAACCTCTTTGGACTGAGCCTTACTGCCTTCTACCCTCACCCCACTCTAGGATTCCTCTTACTTCCTCCTCGCTTGTGTGTCCCTATTTTTTTGGCCTCTTGTCTTTAACCTCCTGCTCCATCCCCAGGCATCTGGATGACACTAGAGCTCACAGAACTGTAGGGTAAACCCAGAGGGAAGAGAGGGGTCTTAAAGAAAGAGGGTAAATGCCATCTCAAATCCCTTCCTTTTCAAATGTGCTTCTAACCTCATCAGGGAGTTAGACTTTTCCAACTTAGGACTCCTGTCCCTGTCAGTGTGCAGCTGGAAGTTTGAGCGTAACAAAGAAGAAGAAAGCTGGTAGCACTTTTTTTCCCCCTCCCCTCTCTCTGTCCTCCTTCTATCATTGAACTGGTATAGGACATTTTCCTTGACACTGCTAAGCTTGAAAATAATTTTTAGTCTTTCTGAACATCTTTTGGTGGATGTTCGTCCCATTGGTTGCTGCTATGCAGTGGAATGACTAAATGGGTTTGCCTTTTTGCAGTTCTTGAAAAGAGGTAAAGGAAGGGGAAGAGAAAGAATGTAGCAGCTCTGTCTGTTTGTGTGCTATTCCTACATAACAACAGGGGAAGCAGATCTCTATTTTTCTTGACAGCAGTACACTTTAAAATTCCAGGGTGCATTCCGGAGACTAGGCTAGGTTACTCGGAAAATAAAGTACAGACGAGAGGGACAGAGAGAGGCCCAGAGGGAAAACAACTATGTGGGAGAGGAGACCATGAGGAGCCTGCAGAGAAGGAAAGGATTACCAGACTCTCTTCTTAAAATTGCATTAGGAAAGCAGAGGAAGCAGCCTGTATACAAAAAACTGTAAATTAAGTTTTTTCAAAGCCTTGAGGATGAAAATAGGACTTTTCAGTACAGAATCAGAATTTGCCTTGGTAAGCACAGATGCAAGAAAGAGGAATAGTTCATAAACTTCAAGAGCTTTTAGGCAAAAGAAGGAAGGCAGTAGACACAAAAGTAAGAATGAAAAGAAAGACCTCTGAAGGCATACAAAGAGGGTTAAACACAACAGCCGTTGTAACTTCCCGTTCTTTCTCCATTAAACTGTCTGACCTATCTTTTCTTGACAGAATCATTCCTGATGGTACGTGTCCTTTACAGGTCCCTTTGTGTTGCACTGTAAAGGTGTAATGGGATGATCAATGGAGTTGTGTTTTATAAATCCTTTGGAAAACTATTTTTCTAGCAAGCTTTTCTTTCTAACAGGTATTAAAAAGACACTGCAGTATTCTAGGGTGATGGGTTTTTAATGTCTCTAAAAGCAGCTAAAATATAAGGTTTAGTTTTCTGATCAAACTGCAAGGCTTCTGGCTTTTTGAATCTTGAGGTCATTACATAGTGTGTGTAAATAAATGTTTTCTACCAGGCACTGAAACTTTGTACATGAGGGCTAGAGATATACATAATCTGTTAAATAGTCAAATGTACCAATAACTTCATGTATCTTCATTTCTAAACTTTGTAAGCCAGGCTTATGGGACAGCCTTGATGTAAAAAAATTAGGGATTGTTTTTTACCATGAGGTTCTGTTAAAAAAGAGCTTCGTTCCAATTATAAGACCCATGCTCCTGATGATCTTGTAGGTCTTCCTCTGTGTAAACAAATGCTCACCCTGCAGAAGTGACAGTCTGGCTGTTAACAAACAGAAAAGCAAGCCCATGTTGCCTTACTTTGCAGAAGTCTTACTCCCAAAATCAATTCTTTTCCCATGCAATTTCACGACTGCACTTATATGGGAAAAGCTAGTTTTTATGATAAAGACATTTGATGTTGTGGTATGTAATCTCAGTTAAAAGTACAATGAAAGATGTGACACCAGTTAGAAGCTATGGACAGATATTATACAATGCTGTACTTAAGGCCAGGCGTAATTCCAGTTATTAGAGTTGAAAGGTGACTGACAATTTTCCCAGCTTTGGACTGTTTCATTTGAAAGTACTGTGCAAGGACTTATCCATTAGAGATTTTAAAAAATGCATGTTAATGTGCTTTGCTGAGCAGATATAACTAAGTGATATTAGGATGGCATATGCACTGTAGGTCATGAAGCAAGCTTGGGCATTTAGTCATGTTTGCAATAGATATTTGTTTACTTACTCTGTTCTCTTTCTTGTGTAGGGTGAAAAGGTTACGTATGTCTTCAGGTGATAATTATTTAATTAATAGGGGTGGTTTTGCTCCAGATCAGAAGGTCAAGAATCTTTGCCTAGTGTGTGGGAAAGAATGATACTCCGAGTGATTAACACCCTGAGGAAATTTCTCTGAGTTTATTTTGGCTGGTCTGTAGTTGATAAGTCCCTTGGCTAATGGCATGCCCAGCTCCCCGTCAATCACCATTTGCAGAGCTTAACTCTGAAGAGCAGTTATTAGTCACATATGTTGTCCTGTCAACTCTCGTTTCAAAACCAGAATGCAAAATGGCACTGTAGTATTTGGGCGTTTTGTTTCCATTTTGTTACTGTTAAAAGACTGCAATTTTTAAAAAAGGAAATACAGGAAGGCTCTTGGTGAAAGTGTGCTTATATGAAGACTCTCTATGCCACACTACTTCATTTTGTAGGCAGGAGAAGTCTGAGAGAGAGAGAGGCCAGGAGAATGGGAATACTGAACAAATTCCCATGGCTGTTGCCACTTGTGCCCTAGGCTGACTGCTATATGAGGAGCCTCATGATATTAGAGATTGTATATGGATAAAAATGATAACCTAGCATCATACCTTTGGTTGTTGTTAATGGTACACTCGTTTGTCTAGGCTTGTTTTCATAGAGAGTTGGAGGAAAGGATGGGGTTTGTGTCAGTAGAGTGTTAGCCAATGTGTGGTCCAGGGCAGCTATGGCTTCCTGGTGTAATGCTGCGAGGAGAGTTGCAAGAACAACAAATCCTTTGTTGGCCACTCCATACCAGCTAGCTGAAACTAACTGTTAATCAGGAAGGGGAGATGGACAGTGACATACCAGAGAGCCTTTGGAAAATTTTCTCATGCCTTGGTCTTACCTGGAAATGATAATTAAAATAATGACTTTGGAAGATGTTTTGAAGTTTACATACGGTTTTACTTACAAAAAGCAGTAAGAACCAATGATATTGATGATTTAAGAAGACATAGGAGAAAGCTTCTTACCATAGTGTTGAAATGTATATTGTGTCTTTGCGGAATATACTTCTTTTAGAATGGTAATCTCTTCCCCAGCAATATCCAATCTTTCTTCTCTCCCCAACTCCCTCAAAAGAAGCCAAAACCCTTCCAAACCAATCAACCCACTAAAACTGTTTCATTTTCAGATCACAGAACCCTAGAATAAGACTGAGTTACTGTGCTCTGGGATGTAGCTGGGATGAGCAATAATTTTGTTCAACTTGACTGTATTAAAGCATTACTACATATTATTGGTAAAACAAAAATATTTGTATTTAATGGCAAAATTATTTGAAAGAATTGGTTTTTACTTTTTCATTAAAATACTCCTGTAGAATTGTTTTTTACTTTTTCGTTACGTACTCCTGTAGAATGTGTATATTTTGATGAAACTGAACTTCTCAACAGGGAGCTGTTCTATCAAAACAAAAAATTGATCTGTTCCTGTGATCTGTGAATGAGACTGAAATATTAATTGGAATTAAAACATCTAGTGAAAGAGGAGGTGAAGAATTCACATGAATTTTTAAAAAGTTATTTCATTGTGAAAGTTTGTGTCAGACCAGATAATTTAAAAGAGACTTTATGAAATGTAAAATGTCAAATATTTTAATTTTATTAAAAATTATGTTTGTGTTTCATTATTGAAGAACAAGCCTCCAGTAGTTAGAAGCACTTAATCTGATCAGGTCTCTTGATCCCTATAATAACAAAATTGGTCTTTTTTATAATCACAAGATTACTATTATATTTTAGCTATTATGGAAAAGGTAATGAAATGGTGGACAAACATCCTTAGTCCACGCTACAGTGAGGATCTTGCTAGCTACCTTGAAATAAACATTGCAGGTACCTTGTTTCTTCATAGCTTTTGTAACAAGATAACAAATGTTTATTTTATTAATTCTTCCTCCCTCACCACACCTCTATCCAGACAGACATGCACATACCTTTCTAAGAAATGAAGAAAAAGGGCTTTAAAGGCTGCATGAGGCATCAACAGCAGGCTGTGTTTAGATATCATTTAATGATTGTCCTGAAGCACAAATTGATGCAAAATTTAGTAGTGATGTGTAGGTAAGAACAAGGGACCAATTCCAGTCTCAAATATAGTTGCTTAAATATAATTCCATCAGTGATGTTCCAGTAGCTCAGAAGGGTACAAGGAACACCCATTCTCAAAATCCTGATTATACAGCTAATGAAATGAGTCTTAATGTCTCATAAAATATTTAAGGGAGATGGTATAAAAGATCAAAAGCCATGGAGGCCTCTAGAATGTCTCAGAATGAGGGAAACAAATGGCGGCTGTCCTCACACTAGTAGGAAATTCCTTGGGAGGAAATAGCAAATGAGACTAGGAAGTGGACTATACTCGTACTAAGAAGAGCTGCTTAAAATACACTCTAAATCCCCAAATCTGAACTGGGGAATTTCTGTCCAGACTCTAGATGCATTATCAGTTTAACTTTGAGCATGTAAGGTGTTGGCCACATTTTCCAAATATTAACAGAATTTTGTTTCACTGGGTGAAATAATTCACAGATGTTTTACCATGCCAAAATCTGGCTGTGGTTTAAAGCATCACATTAAAGGTTTGGTACGTGGTGGTATTTTTAATATTCTGCAGGTTTGTCTTTATTTTATAAATGCAAACATGCTGAGACAGGAAACCTGGACTGGGTCAGTTTGTGGCTCTGTTACAATTTCACATCTCCATATCTCCATGTACAACTGAGGAGTTACTTATTCATCCAGTTTGGGTGGTGACCCCCCAGCTCTCTCAAACTAGCAACAGAGGCATAGCTGGAAGTAGGCCCCCAGTCCTACTTTCATGTCAGCCACTATACATCCCTTATTCACCTCAGGGGGAGGACACAGATTAAACCAGTTTATGCTGCAGTTTATAGTACCTCTCTCTCTTTCCCTCCAAGTGCCTGGAAAGGGAAGCCTTCCTGCAATTGAATGGAAGGCATCATGGAGTGGTTCAGCTGCAGCTGGAGGAACCACAGGAATTGCCCCAACAATAACAGAAACAGGAACTTCAGTGTGAAGAAACAATAGGGTGAAAATTGTAAATACCTGTGTGAACACAAGTTTATCTGTGTTACTAACTGGGTTTTAGACATCTGAATCTAAATCTGTGGCTTATTACTTATATGGAAAGGAAAAAAAAAAAAAAAAAAGGAGATATATAAAAAGGACCTACAGGCCTTTCCCATCAAAACCTTGCATAACTAATCTTTATCATCTCTGCAGTATGTCTTCAAACTATGTATGGCTTGACATAGAGAGCTAAAACCTCCACATGTTAGCTGGGATGTTCACTTTAACTTAAGGAAGAAGAGTGGTGGGAAGGCTGGGAAGGTTTTAAATAAATTGTGGTGTAAGATATTTTATTAAACATAGGTTTGATCTAGGTAGAACAATATAGAATAATGGAAATAATATTGATCATTGCTGCTGCCTGACAAGTCAGGTTTAGTGAAGGAGTGCGGTGTTAAGACTTTTTGCAAGGTCTAATACAGCATGAAGGAACAGGGTAGGGGAAAGGCATTTCCAGTAGTTTTGGGACTTTTAAGAAAACAATAAAAAATTCATGCTAGCCTTAAATACAATAGTAGTCTTAGTTTTCAGTGTTCTCCCCTCATCCTTATTTAAAAATATTAAAATGGAAGTGTTTGGTTTTAAGACAGAAATACTATTTACACAATGAGACAGCAAAAGTCTGTGCTGCCTGTAAAAGACATACCTTTTAAAACTTACTTCAACAGAAAATCCAAATGAGATATTCTGTAGGTTTAAAATAAGCCATTTTATGAGCATTTGCATGTAATTAAACATTTGCAAGAAACTCAGTGACCCATTTAATATGCATGAGGGAAGGGATGCCATTCAACGAGAACTTGAGGAGTGGGCCAATGTGGACCTAATGAAGCTGGGGCAATTCCCAGTATCAATACAGACTGGGTAATGAGTTAGTTGAGATCAACCCTGTAGAGGAGATACTGCTGTATCAGAAGGTGGGCAGGAGCTGACACTGTGCATTTGCAGCCCAGAAAGCCAGCTGTATCTCAGGCTGTATAAAGAGAAGTGTCACCAGCAGGTTGAGGGAGGTGAATTTCCCCCTCTACCCTGCTCTCATGAGACCCCACCTGGAGTTACTGCATCCAGCTCTGGGGTCCCCAGCATAAGGACATGGATCTGCTCAGGTGGGTCTAGAGGAGGCCACGAAGATGATCAGGGCACTGGAGCACCTCCCCTATGAGGACAGGCTGAGAGAGTTGGGGTTGCTCAGCCTAGAGAAGAGAAGGCTTTGGGGAGACCTTACAGCAAGCAGCCTTCCAGTACTTAAAGAGGGCCTGCAGGAGAGATGGGGAGGGACTCTTTATCAGGGAGCGTGGTGATAGGATGAGGGGCAACAGTTTTAAACTGACAGAGGGAAGATTTAGATTAGATATAAGGAAGAAATTTTTTAGAATGAGGGTGGTGAGATGCTCAAACAGGTTGCTCAGAGAAGTTGTGGATGCTCCATGGTTAGAAGTATTCAAGGTCAGGCTGGATGGGGCATTGAGCAACCCGATCTAGTGATGTCTCTTCCCACATCGACAGGGTTGGGCTAGATGATATCTGAAGATCTTTTCAACCCAAACCATTTTATGATTCTATGATTTTTTTTCTTTCTGTTTATTTAGGTCTTGATTTATGCCACATTATGAGATGCCCTCTTTTAATAAGCAATTCTAATTTTGATTAAACTATGCATGATTGCATTCCAGGTAGTGTACTAGTTTAACTGGAAATATTCTGGATATACTGCAGTCTTGTGATGGGAGTAAACTGTAAATACAGTCACTGACAATGGAGAATTATGTCTTAGCCCATTTGCTGCAGGCTTCTTTTATAGTGTGTGGATATAGTACTTCCAGAACAGGATTCTTTTTTGCACTAAAGCCATTTAAAACTGACCATTTAAATTCCTTCCCTGAAATGCCTAATGAGTATAAATGGATCTCAGGATTAGCAGGATCTAGTCAGTCGGCTTCTATATTATGGGCACCTCTACTTCATCAGAAGAACTGAAATTTAGTATAATTTAGAGTGGGTTTGTTTTCTCTGACATCTGTTGTATCTAATTCAAAGATGGCTTTATAAGACATGCAGAAAAATCTTGCTTTGTTGTCTTTCTGACCTAAAATCAGGTGAGATGAATTTCGGCCTTTGTAGAGGATGTGACAAACTAAGGTTAGCAGAGTGGTACTACAGTCTCCTAGCAGACAGGGATGATTTCTTCAGCAGAATTAATACTATAATTTATTTTAAATGCTACTCTGTGATATTTAGTCACAGTGAACTGAGCAAGGGCACAAACTAACAACCTAGTTTCAAAAACATTAACTTCAGAAGCATTTCTCCCACCCAGAATGTTAATATGGCTGAAATGTATTATACCCTGTAGGTCTCCTAATGGAAATCTCACCTGTGTTTCCTACTTCATGCCACACACTTTTATCTTCATAAACCAGGACTCCAGTCATGACTATCTCCTGTCTTTTCAGTATCTTCCACTCCCACTCATTCCCGTTCCCATGACTTCACCTTTTCCCATACGCTCTATTTCTGAAACTCAGTGTTCCCCACTTTCCAAACTTGCCCGTGCCTGAACCCTCAGTCAGATTTTCCTGAAGGTGCTGAGCTTTTGGCATATTCAGTGCCTGTGTCCACATTAACAAGTCATGCTGGACCAGTTAACAACAGATCTGTAGAGTGAAATGATTGGTGCAGAGTATTCAGTACCCAGACTATGCGCGTTTTATAATGTCCTCCTAGTCAGGGCCTGAGGACTGGATACTCATCTGGAGCTCATCACCTGGCTTATTTCATCTGAGAGGATGAAACTTCATGCGCTTTAGCATCAGTCAGAGATATGAACTAAAGCTTGATTAATGGAGAGGATTGGGTGATGGTTTTCATGACCTGAACTAAAGCACCAGCAGGAAGACATACAGCAAGCACAGGGGCTTCTGCTGCAAAAGCACAGATATCCTTAAATTAGCATTTGAACTTCTCCTTTCCCTAATACTGATTTCCAAACCAGGCTCATCCTGAATGACGATGCTAAAAATGCAGATAGAGCTAATGAGCAAGCCACACTCAAACTGCTCATACAGCGCATTGGTGTGACTATCTCTCAAGTTAAAAGGCTAAGTTATTCATGAGTGAACTTAGGTATTCTGAGCACAGCAAAAATGATGAAGGTCAGACTTAGGAGGAGGAAGATGGTTTTGAGTCAGAGGAGTACTAATGCGAAACAGTGTTATAGTGCTAATCCTTTTAACTTCCTCTCTGGGCTTTGTTGCCAGACCCCTACTGGGGCCTGATTATTCAGACTTCACTCTGTCTTCCCAGGCATCCCTTTCGAGCAGAGCTGCCTCTTTCCATAGTTAACAGGGAGCTGAACTGCAAAAGGCAGCTAGTGTTTCTTCAAGGTGGCTGACAGCTTTTTACTTTTAAAACATTGTAATTCAACTAAAGGTACAGAATATCTGCTGACCAAGCATATGAATGTGTTTAGGAAGCTACACTGCTCAGAAGTATGGGAGTATTGTAGCTGTGTTGCATTATTTCTTATCTCTGCAAACCATGGAGGGATCTCTTCTATAGAAAAGCTCAGGAGTACATAAAGGCACTGTTGTTTCTTGGAGTTAGTGAAGCTATGAAACGCATGAACTTTACCCCTTGTCTCTACAAAAGGTCTGCCAGTTCTATGAATTTTAAATCCATGGGAAATTTTTGTTGCCCTCGGCCATTGAGTTTCAATGGCTAAAACTCTTTCTGAAGTTATGCTTGAATGCTATTATCTTTATAGCCTCCAAAATGACACCTTATGCTTTTCCTGCATTCATAATGCTGAGAAAAAGATGAACAAGTGTTCTCTGTTCAGACAACTGTCTTATATAATCTGATCTGTTTGCCTGTTTGAATGTAGTGATTTAACGCCAATAATTCCAAGAAATAGGAAAATGTGTTTAGCAGTTAGGTGTTTTAAAATGTGGGAATAAAAAGGCTGATAATATGATCCGTGAAGGAATAGCACATGCAAATGGGCTATAGGGCACAAGAAACCTGGAACAGTTTCCTGTGTAATGAGCCATGCATGGCAAAGACTGTAAGGAATGGCTGGCAGCAAAGAGCTATCTACAGTGATGTAGTAATTTTATGTTCTATTAAGGTCTTGTTATTTTAGTATTTAAGCAAAATTATGCTGCACAAAAATATGAAGGCAGTTGCACAACTCTGGTAAGGAAGAAAATCAAACTGCAAAGTGTTGGGCTATCATTTAGAAGAATTACGTTCATCAAATTATGATTTTTAGCTGAATATTTTGTAAATGAGAGGGGGAAACTTTGATTCAGGAAAGAAATGGTAGGATACTGAGCATTGGAAATGTCAAGACACATGTGGATAGACGGAAACAGCATTTTTTTTGGCTATGTGACTGCAACTTCATTTTTTGCTTACTCAGGATGATGGGCAGAGAGAATAGCCTGTATTTTCAGGAGTCACTAGTAACGTATTCAATGGACCTGTTTTTTAGAGTACTGAGGACTTCTCTGAAAAACTGGATGCAAGCTGGACATATAAAAATATATATTCTTGTATGCCCTTTTGAAAATGTAAAGAAATTAAATCTGCTTTCAGTTTTCCCTCTATTATAAACTAATATCATAACCAAAACCATTCCATGGTATGTCCAGGCTACTGCATCAGAAAATGAAAGATCCCAATTTGAGAGCTCACATAGGTCTCTGCATCCATATTTTCTTCTATAAGGAAGACTGTGACTTGTATGAGACAGCTTATCCACCACTTCCCCACTGAGAATCCAACCTTAGTATTAGTTTAACTGTCATACATACTCTTAACTTTAAATACCTGAGGTAAACCACACCAATAAGCCTTGTGTCCAGATTTCTGTCTGTACTGATGTGTCCAGATTGACAGGCACAGAAGTATCTTCAAAGAGGCTGATGGAAGATCAATGTTGTCAAACACCAGATTGGCACAATGTGCAGGAATTCTCCACTTTGCCTCCTTCCAGGTTTCTTTTGATGCTGCTGCAACATCTTTCCTTATCCAAAGAAACAATGGCTCAGACAACATTGTGGTCATTGGCTGTGCAGTTGCCCCAAGCAGCCATATCCTGCTCTAGATTTAAGAGACTTAATGTGAATTTGATCTCTGGGCATCTAGCTTTCAACCTGCTAAAGGCATAGGCATGATGACTTCCACCCTCAGTGAGGATAACGCTCACTCACATCACTCACTGGGTGGCTTTTGCAGGCTCAGTTTTCACAAAGAAATAGTTGAGCTCTTGTGGCAGTGCAGAAACCTGAATCAAAGTCCAGGAAGTACATTGAAAGATTCCTTGATTTATGTCAAATGTAATAAAATAATAGCTTTTAAGTATTTTTTTTAAAATCCTGGTTCTGACTTGTGTGCATGTGAGGGTAGTAATAATGAGGTTCCTAGGAGCTTGCCTATGGTGCTTGCATTGTTGAGGGCTGTGATAGGAAGAGGTGAATATTAGATCCATTCTCCCTGGCAACACTCTGCTAACCAATTCAAAAAAAAGTTGTCCTGGAAAAGTCAGCCTGTTCTAGATGCCATATACCATCACACAATTGCTTTCTGCTCCCTAAGCACCTGAGAAAACCACATAGGGAGCTGAAGGGAGGCTTGTTAATATTGTCTGTAAAAAGACACCCCTTCCCCCTAAATCTAAACTATATCCTTTTAATATGTCATTTTCCAATATGAACAAACATCTGCTTCTGAAATATTTAAGTTGGAAGCAAGACTGTGGCCCTGATTCTTTAATATATGAAGTAAAAGAATAAAAATACATATGTGAGAATGCCTTTAAAGATTGTATTTTTAAAATGTTTAGTCCTAAGAACAAGCACTACTCAATGTACTAAATATCTTTTCTAAACAAGCAATCCATCACAAGAACTGGTATACATCATCTGGTACAACAGGGTGATATTTATCTTCAGACTAGACAGAACAAATCTTTTTAAGCCTTTGTGGCCCTTTGAGTACTGGTCTGACTCAAAGTAAAGAAAGATATTTATCTGAGAATCTCAAGTGGATGGTGAAGTATTGTGCTTTGAATGGTTTATATTCTTCTCTCTCCTATATATTATTTTAACTTCTGTTTTGCTTTGCATCTAAAACATGATAGTAGGATTTCCGTGTTGCTGATGCAACATACAGATACGTGACATAGGGGTTTTTGTTTGACCATTTTGGGGGAGGGGTGTTACACAAATGCTGCTGAAAAATTAACATTACTCACTGACTAAGGGCTCAGATTTCATGTCTGATTTTTCACTGGTCAGACCATTGGTGGTGGCATACACATGAATAATTCTGGTTTAATAGACACTTTTCCCTGTTATTTGGGTACAAAACCTGAATAATTTACTTTATTGGCTTCTAGAAGTGAAAAATCATTCTAGGCATTGTGGTCCATCACTTGAATTTGAAATTTTATGTACGGTGACTATAGTTGATTCATTTCAAGGATCTCTCATGCAGCAATGGTTTCTTGTTGCTTTTTCCTTGTATGTATGTAGTATATTGAGATTTGCACACAAATGAAAGAGGTAACATCTAAAGAAAGGCTGATAATACCTTGTAGTTGTTTACATGGTTCGTAATTATAAACCATCTTGACCATATCTTGATTGTGTACAGAGAGTCCAGCTCACCTTTCACCTAAAGACAGTTTCAAAGCTGAGTTTGTCTTGATAATAAAGCACTCAGGAAGACAAGGACTGTGTCTCACAGAATCACCTTTTAGTACTTTGGTTTTCAGGAATTTCTAATTCTTACAACTTCATAATCCCAAGTGCAAATATAACACAGAGCTACAGATCTTAATAATTCTTGGGGGTTTTTTATTTGAGTAGTAGCACTTCAACATTTCAAAATAATTTACAATAAAATAAGTGGTAAAGGGAGCAGAGTTCCTCTCCTAAAGGCACTCTATGCTCCATGTGTGTGATAAAATCCCAGCATGAATGCTCAGCAAAATGAAGTATTAACTTTCTTTTCTCCCTAAGAGTTCGAAACATTTTGCTCCTGTGGGATTTAATTTAAGTCATGCTGGATGTTTAGGCTACAGTCTTCTATTCACCTTTGAAAAGTCTAGATTGTAATCTGATTTAGATGACAATTGAAAGAGCTCAGTGGTCTCAGTCTAGTTCCTTGTTTATGAAACCACCGTCACACACTTAGCACAGTGCTGAGCATGGCAATAACGAACCTATTTTGAGGCACACTGACACAACTGCAGTGGAAGAGGCATGGAGTATAAACTTGGCTTTGGAAAAAAAAAAAAAACAACCCCAAAACCCACACAAACAACAAGTGCCTTTCTTTTAAACAGCACAAACATTTACTGAAATTTTGCAAAATTAAACCCTCCACACTGGATGGGATGCCTTTATTCTCACAGATGATAGACTATTCTGCATTACAAATGCCAAACCTTTTGGTACTGCTGGAAAAGAAATCCTCAGTACGAGGAACTGTATTATGGTTAAATGTGATTTGCGCTCATTTGTTAAAGGTATCAGTACACCAGAATCTGGCCAGATGGTATATTGTTAGGTGTCTGTCAAATAATAAACTATGTTAGGTTAAGAACCTGTTGAATGATCAACATCTTCAATTGCCTATTTACATCTGACCCATCCTGAAGTTGAAATAGACATGATAGTGTAGTGTAAAACTCTGCAATACTAACTTAATAGATGAAAATAAGTTGATACTGGAATAAATTAAAGTGTAGCCTTAAGTAATAAAGGCAACAGAAAAATAACTTCTTCATAAAAAGGATGTTTCTCCTCTTGCATTATTAAATTCTGAAAATAAAGCTCTGGTGTAGTTTTTGAAAGACACCATGCCAGTTAATTCCATTTCTATAGCCAAGTATGGATGAAAAGCTGTGCATGGCAACCATCAGTAAAGGTTTTTGCAAGCTAGAGTAGACGTAGCAAAAGAAAGGTTTAGAGTTTAGCAATTCAGTGGGCTAATGTATGTTAGCTTAATCCCTCTGCTGCTAGTCAAGATAGTGATTAAAAATCGCCCATTCAGGGAATTTTTTCTGGATGTTGATGTGCCAGGCTTTGGGGATGGAGTTAAGGGGGTTGAGAAGAGCAGGGTTTGTGTATGTATGGCTGATGTTTGATCAGCTGAACTTCAAGAACAGGGAGGGGAAGAGAGGGAAAAACTTGGCTGGTTCCAAGAGAGAGAAAAGAGAGAACAAAGCTTACTTCAGTAAACTCAGCCAGCCACATAATCACAATTTCTGAGTTCCTCACAGGAGCTACCTCACTATCACTAAAGTGAAAACAAGACCGTGAAATCAAAAGTCAGCACTGGGGCAGGAGGTGGGGGGAAGGTATCTTGTAAATGAGACAGGGTTTATGCTGAAATAATCTTAGCGGCAATAGCAAGGCTCCTGGGGAACCACTTGGTGGACTTTTTAATCAGTTCTCTTAGATGAAGAGTGTCTGCTGGTTTTAAAGTAGGTTTCTTTTATCAAACAAACTTAGCATTGGTGACAGAATAACATACTCTTTAATGTGAATATGGAGAAAAAAATACTTTCCCCCGTCTCCTTTGCTGGTAATTCTGATATGTAGAAAATATCTCTCTATTGCTTGCTTTTTTATTTTGTAGACTTCTTTGGTATTCAGTTGATACTGAATGACTTTTAAAAAATCAATGTGGAAAAAATAAGTTTGTTTTCTGGTTAACTAAAACAAATGAAGATTTACTTAGGATAGCATTAAATCTTCTTTCAACATTAAACATTTAAGTGATGGCTGTGCTGCCGCCTTTTGAATTCATGCATGACTGCTAAAATATCTAATCCCTCAGTTTTTCTTGCACATCTCATCCATGCTAATGGGAGGAAAATGTGTTGGTTTCTGATCTTTTCCAGAGAATATCTCATTGAGTGGCTGGTACACTCAGCTCCTTAAACAGAGAGGGTAACGTATTGCTGAATAATTTTAGTCTGGTAGATTTACTTTAGATAGCTGAAACACATGGAGTCCTTAAAGACCATACATTTTGAATAGAACAAAGCAGCATGTCATAAATTATTTTCTTCTGTCCTTTAGATTAATTTCATTTGAAAGAAGGGAGAAAAATTAATATAATGTCAAGTAGAAGGCCTAAACTGGCAACAAAGATCATTCAGAATACAATACATAGTTAAATTTGGGAATATAGATAAAAAAACCCATCAGTTCTATTTCCCACAGACTCACTTCTTTTTTTCTTTATTTTTCATTTGACATTACTGCCTGAGAAATGGACTGCACAACAGCTGCAGGGTATTCTACACATTTAGGACTGCAAAACTTGCTGGTTTACGCGGAGTCTTTCTCAGAATGACACTTGAGAATCTGGTCTTCCCTCTGCTTTAGGAACTCTGTTGTTTCATTGCTAAATTATAGTCACCTCAAGATGAGCTGGAAGCTGTGCCAGGCTCTGCTGCTACTGCCTCATCTTCCATATCTTGCTTATATCTTTTGGACAGGAGACCTGCCATGCTTCTTGCCAGGGATTTAAATTAGTCTTATGTTTTTAGAGGTGCCCATAGTTTAGGGAAGGAAAGCACTCCAGAAAATATCATAAAAGTAGTATTTTAACAAATAAGGTGTCTGTATGTGTCTCTTTCACATCTGCACTGTTGCTGGTTGAAAAAAAACACAAACAACCCATAGAAGTGGCTTCTATAAAGGGTTTTTCAAGGCTTGGCTCTTAAGAGCTGAAAATGAGAGCTTCATTGACTTTAATCAGTAATTTAGATACTATTCAAAATTGGGCTAAAGTAAGCTACTGAAAATGGACTTAATATCTTGCACTGGCTTGTGTGAGTATTTGTATGTCATTAAGATGGAATGTCCCCTCACCACTGCATCTGGAAGTCTTCCAAGTGCATTTACAAGGTTAGTAGAAAGGGGAAATAGACAGTGGAACAAACTCTGACCATTTCTGCTTGGCCTAAGTAGGACTGGCCTTTGTGAAAGTCTTGAAGGAACACTGGGTCATCCATTTCTGATGGCAATCCAGGAACCTGGGCAAGCTTTGAATTAAGTGATATAAACTGGGTATCAGCTATCTGTTTGCTGTTATTAAATGCATGACTTCTCTTCCTGAGAGAGCTGACGTACTTGTCTGAAGGTCAGGAGCCCAGAACATCCTAGTTGTACTGGCTTTCTCTGAGTTAACAGTGGAAGACATGGTTCACAGGGACAAAGGGACACTCCTGCTACCTATTTGGGAAATCTATCTCCAGAGAAAAATTTATCCCATCCTGGGGTGTCTGTTTTACTTCATTTTCTAGACAGAACCTAAACACCTGGCTAAAATTTTGTCTAGCTTATCAATTGCTAACATTAAAGTTTTGCTCTCAGTCATATCTAGAGAACTTATCTATCAGTCTTTTGACACAGGAAACCTAACTTAAGCAGCATATATCTGCCCCTTTGCTCCATTTTGCATTTTTCAGATCTGTTTCTTGTCAATATAATCAGCCCCATGCTATCCACCTGATCCTGTCTGTGACACTAGAGACAACTGAAGATGGGAAAAGAAGCTGCAAGAAATGTAATAATGAAGTGAATGGATCAAAGCATGATTTATATTCCAGATGTGACTCCATGGCAGATGATGATTCTGCCACTATAGTGTATGTGGATGTTTGTGCTGATGGGGAACTTGGAAGGAGTAGAAAACACTGCAAAACAGAGTGCAGGAGCAGAGCCCTTAACACATCAGTCTCACAGGATATATCAACTATATTTACTCCAGTAAAATAACTTCCAGTAGCAGCAAAAATGTTCTTTCTGGCATACTGTAGCTACATCTTTTCTCCAGCACCTCAGGTAACGCAATAAATTCTTCATAATTTCTTGTGGCTGGAAGGGAGATGATGAGTGTTTGTGTTCTGGTAGGGGATGTTCTCAGCTAGGAAAAAATCAAGCTTTTGAGCATATTCTTTTTGTTTGTTATGGAAAAATTTGAATAATTCTCGCTTTGTTACACAAAAATCATCATGATCCTGAATTTACCACAGATTCATAGAAGTTAGTGCAGAGTAATCAAAAGGTGGGTTGCTTGGCCTATCTTGTCTGGTGTGGCGCCCCCCCCCCTCCCCCCCTCCCCTCTTCATGTTCCAATGTTGGATGTTGCTGAACCAGTTTGGTTACTTTGTGAAATATGGATGGGCAGGAACCTGGAGCACCTGGAGCAGCTACCTTGAACAGGCACTACTAGTTCACAAAGACACATTTGTTCTGGTTGGCATTAATTAGATGGAGAAGGTGGGAAAGAAAGAGGAAAAAAAAAAAAGAAGTTATTGCATTCTTGTGCTGATAATACATACAGGACTGACAAGTGAAGAGGAAAATTGCAGAGCATAGTGGCTGTCTCTATAGGCAACTGAAAACTGAGATAACTCAACAAACGTGGCTAAAGAATAACCCAACCTAGTTCATTCTTTGCAGGCCAGTAACTTTTTTTTTTTTTTAAGGGATTTCTGCTTTGTCTATTTGATCTAAAGAGAGCTAGGTAAAATAAATTAGTGTCAAATGTTACCTGGAATGGAATTTGCAATTAATACTAAAATGCCATTGTGGTTGGTTGACCCTGGCTGGACACCAGGTGCCCACCAAAGCCGCTCTATCTCTTCCCTTCCTCAGTGAAATATAATGAAAGGCTCGTGGGTTGAGACAAGGACAGGGAGAGATCATTTGCTAATTACCATCGTGGGCAAAACAGACTTGGCTTGGGAAAATTAGTTTAATTTACTACCAATCAAATTAGAGTAGGCTAATGAGAAATAAAACCAAATCTTAAAAATGCCTTCCCCCCACCCCTCTCTTCTTCCCAGGCTTTACTCCCTATTTTCTCTACCTCCTCCCCACAGCAGCACAGGGGGCACGGAATGGGGCTTGTGGTCAGTTCATCACACACTGTCTCTGCTGTTTCTTTCTCCTCAGGGGGAGGACTCCTCAGCTTTACCCCTGCTCCAACCTGGGGTCCCTCCCATAGCAGACAGTCCTCCATGAGCTGCTCCAGCATGAGTCCTTCCCACAGGGCTGCAGCTCTTCATGAACTGCCCCGCGGGGTCACAAGTCCTGACAGCAAACCTGCTCCAGCGTGGGCTCCTCTCCCCATGGGTCCACAAGTCCTGCCAGGAACCTGCTCCAGCCCGGGCTTCCCAGGGGGTCACCACCTCCTTCGGGCACTCACATCCTCTGGTGTGGGGTCCCCCAGGGGCTGCAGGTGGAGATCTGCTCCATCATTAACCTCCACGGCTGCAGGGGCACAGCCTGCCCCGCCACGGGCTGCACCACGGGCTGCAGGGGAACCTCTGCTCCGTCACCTGGAGCACCTCCTGCCCCCCTTCTTCACTGACCTTGGTGGCTGCAGAGTTGTTTCTCTCACGTATTCTCACTCCTCTGTCCAGCTGCAGTTGCCAATGTACATTTTTTTTTCCTTCCTTGTAAATATGCTATCACACAGGTGCTACCACCATCACTGATGGGCTTGGCCTTGGCCAGCAGCAGGTCCATCTTGGAGCCAGCTGTTGTTGTCTCTATCAGACATGGGGGAAGCTTCTAGTAGCTTCTCACAGTAGCCACCCCTGCAGCTCCCCCACTATCAAAACCCTGCCACACAACCCCAGTACAGCCTTCCACCTTCACTATGTAAAGCACTACTAGGCACCATATCCACTTTTTTGTGAAATTATTGCTCAGCAGGTCCAGAGCTTAAAATCAACAGTGGGTCTCATAGCCATGGGATGTTATGAAGGCCCAATGTATAAAAGGGCTCTCAAAGGAATAACTGATGGGAGATGGGCACATGGATGGGTGTCCAGCTGGCCATTGACAGCAGTAGAGTGGCTATTCCTGGGAGAGGTTCAGTTGGTAACTGGTTTCTTCCTCAGTTTTCTGTTAACTCACACATCTTCTATGGGACATAGCCTTTCCATGGCAACAGTGAAAAGGAGTATTTGGTTAATCTAGCATGACTGTTTTCATAGAAAAAATTATATCTGTGTTAAAAATCTGAGGTTCAATTAGGTTAAAAGTGACAGATGCAATATGTATTATTCTCAGATGGTCTTCTCTGTGGCATGTTAATACCAGTCTTGTATGATCTTTAGCTTTGAAACATATAATTGACTGTGTGATGGCTTCTTCACTGAAAAAAACTTGCATTTTAACATCCCTGCCACTTAGAGGACTTTTTCATTCCTTTCAGACTGGAAAACGTTATGCTCTAGACCTGGAAGTTTCATAGCAGTTCCTCCCTAAAGATATTGTTACTGCTTAAATAACCAGATGATGTTTTTCTTGAGTCACTGCTGGAGCCTTTATTCTTAGGTTTACCTGCTAGACTTTGTTGTTATTTAAGATTTTTCCTTTTCTTTTGCTTGAGAACAAATGGACTGTTTCCCATTGTTTTTGAGCTGGGAGCTATGCTTTGAGTTGTAATTTATGATAGGTTACATTAGCAGGAGTTTCTTCTGAAGAAAAGCAGAAAGTAAACTGTATTGTATTTCTTTCTTTGTCTCTTGGTCAGCATTACTTTTTGGGGAAAAATCCCTTTACATAGACTACAGTGATAGCAATACCAAGAACTGCAGGGGCTCTGAAGAGCCTACAACTTTAGCAACAGGCTCTTCTTTCAGGCTGGTGGGAGAGGATACTTGCAGAGTCCTTAATCTGTAATTTGGCAATGAGCTGGGTGGGTTTTGTCTAGATGCAGGTGCACACCCTGATGAAGACACTGACAGAGAATAAAGAGTGAAGAGTATGACACAAGAGAAAAGTTACCAGATAATTAGACATTTAATAATAAATAGAAACAAATGTTTGCTCTGTTACCCAAGATTGGTGCTCATTTAATTTCTTGCAAATCATGAGTACTTAAAGAGGGGGAGTGATTGATGGGATTAATTAGAGCTATATGTTTAACAAGTGCTCCTAGCTATAATGGCCTCATTAATTAAAACCTGAACTTTGTAAGAAATCTCTTTACAATCCATATTGGTTTATGAATTCTCTCTTTTTTTGTTTTTGAAGGGAGGAAAAATTAGATTAACAGGTCAGTAGTGCATACAAAAAATAATAAATCACTGTAATGCATTATATATATTTCTTTGGAGAATCAGAAAAACATGAGTCAACACATAAATCAAGCATAATCAACAAGGCCAGCCTTTGTGGAGATGTTTACTTTAGCAGTCTCTGGAGGTCTGTATTTAAATTCATTTTATGTGAGGTTACGTGAACCAGTCTTTGAACTAGCTGTAGATGAAGTATACCATTTTTATGTTTTAAGCTATTTGCATTCCATAGAGAACATTGAATATCCATATTCTTCTTCTTTTATACATTTGCATGTGTAAATAGTTATATCTCTTCACTGGATAAACTCAGGAAAATAGCCTAAGGGTGTATGTATTTCCAGACACATCGAGGGTCTTGATGCTGCAGTCTTTGGCAAATGTAAAATGCACTTAAGTCACTCAACAGGTCCTATGCTGTTAAATAAGGATTTGTGTTCACTCATGGTTTGCTTTGTTTTGTGTGAGTTAATGTTCTTTATTAATAAGCACATCTTTCTTTTACTAATACATTTCAAGGCTATTCATTTCAATTTGCTAATGGTCCTCATTGATTTTAATACTTACTGGTACATTGAATATAGGAATATCCCTGGAAGACAATAGATACACCCTCAGGACTAAAGATCATTAGCATACACTTGCTTTGGCCTAATCCTCTAAGTATTGCCTATGTACTTAACTTTATTTATTATTCCAGGAAATTCATGGATCTGGTGCTATCTCTTAGCATCTGTAGAGCAATTGCCACTACTGTTTGCAGTAAGAAGACACTCTTTATAAGAAAGGTGTTAAACTATGGCTTTAGTTGGAAACAGAACTGAAGTTTGTTGCAGTTCACATGTGTACTTGCAAATGTGAAAGACAGAGATTTATCACATAATTCTGTGAGTCATTTGGAACAGTATTTTATTAATATGCAAATAATAGATTACAATATATGGTCCTAGGTTTGTAGTTATAGTTTGGTAATAGAGAGGGCTATGTGCTTTCCAATTTTTGTGTAGTTGCTTGGGAATATGTTAATTTCCGTAAGACAAAGCATAACCTGTAGGAAGTATATATGGCAAACAAATGTAGTTGGACTTGCCTGTGAGTATACAGTGTCTGAATCACTAAAGATAACGTATTATGTCTTAATATCAGGTTTAATGAGGGTGTTTCATATCTATCAGTCTTGATTACTCTTCTGCAATTTTTCAGGGATTTTGAGTAAAATGTAATTTTTTAAAGAAACTTTGACCCAGTTCTGTGTTGTTTATGTGACTCAAAACTTGCATAGTTTTCAGCAAGACTGTTGGCTTAAAAGCAAAGAATAAAGACAGCTTGGTACTTACTAGGACACTTGGACATGGAAGTACTAATTGTTCCTTATTGAGCATAGAGCCTGTGTTTGCAGAGCGCTTTGGGAAACTCATCTCATTTTTTAACATTGAAGCATTGCTGTTGCCTTCAACAAAACTGAGAGCTGGGTATGAGACTAAAATATGCTTTTAATTACTGGAAGTGTAGATTCATAATACTACTCATGAATACCACATAATCTTCCTGAGACTAAAGGTTATGTTTCAGTTCTTAAAAATATAAATTTTAATTGCTTCTCTAACACTATTCCTTGTGGCCACTGTATAAAAAGATGAACAGATTCAGGCAGTGCTTCTCAAGTTTGTTAATGTGATAGTCACATTCCAGTTTTCTGAATCAGATCACGTAGAAGTAAAGCATAATCAGACATCCTCTTTGTAAAGTACTTCTACTGAAGAGACTAATCTGCTGTTATGATTTTTTTTTTTTTAATGCCAGCAGCCTCAAAATCAAGACTGATCTCTAAACCTCACAGAGTTCTGAGACTTCCTAGATTTGAGATCTTATTGTCCTCTGAACCATTTAGGATTAATTCCTTTTCCAAACACTGTGTCAGAGACTTTGACTTCAGATGCCTTTTAGAAACTTCAGGCTTCATGTTTAGTAAGTTTCAGATCAAGTTTGTTTTGGCATCACACCACTAAAAAGTAGTTTACAACAAAGCAAAAGAAAACAGTTTTCTTATAAGTACAAAGCCTTTCTGTGTGATGATTTTGAATGGATAAACAATCCTTTAGGCTATTCTGCAGGAGAAGACATTAAAAGGAACAAGTTCCTGTGGATTTGGTGGGGATAGTTTGTGTCTTTTTTTTGTCCTGTTTTTAAGCATACACTTGCACAATGACATTCTTCACATCTTATTTTAATAATTTGAATAGCACTGATGTTTTCATACTCCTGCCCTGATCATTCTCTCTGTCCTTCACAGGGAGAGATTAGAATTCAGCACTATATTGTTAACCTAACAATTGGCAACAGAGTTCTTCTCTGAAATCTTCTCTTTCTCTATCCAAAACCCAAAATGCAGCAGTGAGCAAATGGCTTTATTGATCACAGGGAATTGTTAAAAGCAAGTCCTGTGTAGCAGTGAAACAGGATGGGAGTAGCTTTTATTTTTCCCTCTCCTTGTCTCACCAAGCCCCAAAGATTAGAAGTAGCTGCTGTATATTATAAACAAGGGGATTTTTTGTTTGTGTCTTACTTTGAAGTTTAGAAAGATACTATTTTGTCTGAGTAAGGGAAATCTGACATTTGATGGTGCAGTTCATAATCTCTTCATCTACTATGTATCAAGTACTACACATTACTCTTCCAGCAAGGCACAAGAGTTTCAGAATAACATGCTGCTGTTGAAATTGCAGTTTGCCTTTCTCCAGAGAGCATTAATGGTGGGTCATTTATAGTATGGCTTATTGGGCCAAATTAAAATGATATTTAAATACCACTTTAAAATGTATTACAGAATCACAGAATCATCTAGGTTGGGAAAGACTTTGAAGGTCATCTAGTCCAACCATTAACCTAACATTGGCAGTTCCCACCTACACCATATCCCTCAATGTTACGTCAACCTGACTCTTAAACACCTCCAGGGATGGGGACTCCACCACCTCCCTGGGCAGCCCTTTCCAATGCCTAACAACCCCTTCTGGAAAGAAATGCTTCCTAATATCCAGTCAGAATGTTCCCTGGCACAACTTGAGGCCATTACCTCTTGTCCTATCACTTGTTACTTGGTTAAAGAGACTCATCCCCAGCTCTCTGCACCCTCCTTTCAGGGAGCTGTAGAGGGCGATGAGGTCTCCCCTCAGCCTCCTCTTCTCCAGACTAAACACCCCCAGTTCCTTCAGCCACTCCTCGTAGGACCTGTGCTTCAGACCCTGCACCAGCTTCCTTGCCCTTCTCTGGACACGCTCGAGTCATTCAATGTCCTTTTTGTAGTGAGGGGCCCAAAACTGAACACAGGAATCGAGGGGCGGCCTCACCAGTGCCGAGTACACGGGTAAGATCCCCTCCCTGTCCCTGATGGCCACGCTATTGCTGACACAAGCCAGGATGCCATTTGCCTTCTTGGCCACCTGGGCACACTGCTGGCTCTTGTTCAGCCAGCTGTCAATCAACACCCCCAGGTCCCTCTCTGACTGGCAGCTCTCCAGCCACTGCTCCCCAAGCCTGTAGCGCTGCTGGGGGTTGTTGTGGCCCAAGGGCAGCCCCCGGCATTTGGCCTTATGGAAACTCCTCCAGTTGGCCTCAGCCCATGGCTCCAGCCTGTCCAGGTCTCTCTGCAGAGCCTCCCTACCCTTGAGCACATCAACACTCCCACCCAACTGGGTGTCATCTGCAAACTGACTGAGGGTGCACTCGATCCCCTCGTCTAGATCATCAATAAAGATGTTAAACAGGAGTGGCCCCAAAACCGAGCCCTGGGGGACACCACTCGTGACCAGCCGCCAACTGGGTTTAACTCTGTTCACCACAAGTCTTTGGGCCTGGACATCCAGACAGTTTTTACCCAGCAAAGCGTGCAATCATTAAAGCCTCAAGCAGCCAGTTTTCCCAGGAGAATGCTGTGGGAAATAGTGTCAGAGGCCATACTAAAGTCAAGGTAAACAACATCCACAGCCTTTCCCTCATCCAATAAGCAGGTCACCCTGTCGTAGAAGGAGATCAGGTTTGTCAGGCAGGACCTGCCTTTCCTAAACCCCTGCTGACTGGGCCTGATCCCCTGGTTCTCCTTCATGTGTTGTATGATCGTACTCAGGATGAGCTGCTCCATCAGCTTCTCGGGCACCAAAGTCAAGCTGACAGGCCTGTAATTTCCCGGATCATCCTTCTGACCCTTCTTATAGATGGGTGTCACACTGGCCAATTTCCAATCTATCAGGTCCTTCCTGGTCAGCCAGTACTGCTGGTAAATAATGGAAAGCAGCCTGGCGAGCAACCCAGCCAGCTCCTTAAGCACCCTCGGGTGTATCCCATCTGGTCCCACAGACTTGTGTGTGTCTGTGCAATGCAGCAGGTCTGTCTCTTCCTGGATTGTGTGGGGGTCGTTCTCCCAGTCTCTGTCTTCTGGCTGAGGAGGCTGGATTCCCTCAGTACAACTAGTCTCGTTATTAAAGACTGAGGCAAAGAAGGAATTAAGGACCTCAGCCTTCTGCTCATCACTTGTTACCATGTTTCCTCCTGCGTCTAGCAGGGGATGGAGACTCTCTCTGGTCTTTCTTTTGCTACTGACATAGAGACGTTTATTGTTGTCCTTGATTTCTGAAGCCAGATTAATTTTCAGCTAGGCTTTAGACCTCTGATTTCTGCCCTGCATAGCTACACAGCCTCTTTGTAATCACTGTGATTAGCCTTTCCTTCCAAAGGCTGTAAACTCTCCTTTTCTTCCTGAGTTGCAGAAATCAATGTAGATGAAACATTAGAGAGGAAAATGGCATACCTGCATAGTCACCCGTTATTGTCTTAAGACTTCCAATGGTGAAGCAACAGAGGGGTTTTATAGCTCAAACAGTAATTAATGTTAACCATTTGAAGGAGAATTGGTACTCGGCATTCATATGAAACAGTTTCTTATTAAGAAGCTGTTCATATTGTATCACATGATTTGCTCTTTCTGACATAGCATTTCCTAATTTTTCCAAAAAGCTGGACTGCCTTTTTCTTCCTTCTATGGCCTTGATGTGCAAAGAGAATCACAGCGTGCAGACACTGACTAAAACCCAGGAGCATCTGTATTTCTCTGCTACTTTTACCTGGGGTGGACAGAGGATGTGGCCAATCAGTAATGTAGTGAAGGTATTTGACTGGAGCAGGAGGGCCCTGCATCTCCGACATGCCCTTCAGAACAGCCATGAGGCTGCTCTAACTCTGGCCCTGTTCAGTAAAAAGTGAGACGCAAATGTCTTCTGGATCAGCCCTTCTGTGCTGACTGACAATATGGCAAGAGAAGAAAGAGTGGAGAGATATTATTTTTAACCAGTCCACTGTTGTTATTTTTGTTCATCATAAAATCCTATGATTAGCTGTATAGAATAAGCAATTTACATGAGTGTGCTTGCCTGTGAGAAAGTTACAAACTGCAGACGTATTAGCATATTTGTTCCAATTGTTAGTATTAAAGCTCCACTATGATCTCATACTCTGCTATGGCATCTGCTTTCTGTAGACAGTGGACCGATTGTTTAGAGTATATGCCTGGCAGCAGCACCTATCAGTCTAAAATGTATGTCCTCTGTCCATCAAAATAAGATAAAATAAAATTCCACAATTAATGAGCTTTAAAAAAAAAAGATTGTATTTCTGTTCTGCACATAGAATGAGTGGCATAGAGGATTCTCTTTTGTGAGCAGATGGCAAAGCAATAAAAATGAGGTTTTGGAAACTGCATATAAGGATTTCCAAACCAGCAAGTAAAACTCTTACTTTCTAGATTTGTTAAAAAACTACCTGGACCAATTTTTCAAGTCCAACTTGGTTTTAACCAAGATATTTATGCCTGACCTATTAGCAAGGCAACTGAACCCAATAAAAAGCTGAACCCAATAAAAAGCTGTACTGGGTACTTGTGGGTCAGTGAGTTCCAGTAGTGACACTGGAGTACAGTTTTGTGCCTCATCTGAGTTGCTACGCCCAATCAGTCCTGGTACTATCTTTTTCTAAGCCTTTGAATGCTTTGTGAAAATGGGATTTTTTTGGTAACCTATGGGGCACCTGCTTGTTTCTGTCCTACTGTTGATCTGCTCCAGCTCCTAAGATGCTTTGTTTCTTTATTCTGAAGAGCATTGTAACCATAATAATACTGAGTTACTATACAGCACAGCAATACAAAGCACGCTATTTGACACTCACTTAAACAAGAGGGTTGCACTAACCAAACTCTTCCCATGCAGAGCTGACCCTGAATTTTGCAGAAACAGAAGGCTGTAAAGCAAATAGATTCAAGAGTCTGTCATCAGAAACACATAATTTAGAACACACACATGATGAAATAATAATTTTACAGTGGTTCAATAGGTGGATATTCATTAAGTATTTGAGCCTTAAGCTATGTTAAGTTTAGATACATTAACTTACCCCTCTGAGCTAATACATTACTAGAGGCTTAGATTGAATTTCTTCACAACCTGCTTGAGCTAGGGACATTGCCAGTTGAAATCAAGTGAATCTTTTGGATATAGTTTAAGAAATTACTGTCACCAGCTATGTGCTTCTTTCCCCTGCTGTAACTTACTGCAACCCTAATACATCATAAGCAGTCATTTTTTAGTTTGTGTCTTGCAAATAAACTCATGAGCTGTGGTTCAGCACATAATCTACTGATTCTGTGGTGAAGATGGTAACTTTCAGCTGAAAGGGACAATTGGTGACCGACACATCTTTTGTGTTTCCTTAGTAAGATTCTCCAAAACTCTTAGTGGGCACCATAAGTATGCAAATGCACAACTGTGCTGGCTCTGAAGATGGTATCTTGTTAAACTGAGATAATTTGATCATATTCAGTCATATATCTCAGTTCTTCTGTTACATGAGAATCTAACTCCATGTCCAAAGACTTGTCTAGTGAGGCTTTGATGAAATCCAGTAGGTATCGCAGAGAAGGAAGACTAGAAGTCATCTATTTTATACCTGAGTTCAGAAAGTGTAAGGGACATTTGTATGGTAAAGGATGTGGATAATTGTCAGATGCATTCTTTATCTTCAAGCTAAGGTTCTTGACTGATAACAGCAACAAGTTGGCATAACCAGTGGTGCAAGTAGAAGTTTTTGAGGCTATGTGTTTGAACCCATAATTATTTACTTGCACACATGTGTGTGTTCATACTCGTGCGTGTGCAGTGAAAAGCGCGCTGAGACCTTCACAGACATACCATCCTATAGACATACTCAGCTGAGTTTTGAAAACTTCTTCCAGTGTTGTCTTTAAAACACATGCAACATTGTCCTCAAACTGAAGAAGCAGGCATGAAGAAGTCAAGGCAGTTGGATCAGTAGAATTAAGATTATTGGAATTTTTTGGCATCGCTTTTGTGATTGATTAATCAGAAGATTTAAATATAAAAACCTCTTTATTTATTTAAACTGTTTCAGACTGTAGCTGGTTCTTTGCAAGTAAATGGCGTGGAAAAACTCAGGCTAACTATAATGCGGACAAACAGAGCAGCAGGGCAGCACCTGCTTGCTAATAACACTGGGTTTTGAACTGATTGATCCCAAATGCATCTGGATGAGTGTGAGCCAGCATGGCAGGAAGGGCAGTCCAAAGAAATGGCATGATGCTGTTTACTGAAAGAGAAATGACAGGATATGAACTGAGGAACCTAAAATCATTCCAGCTAGGACTTGTTCTGTGGCCCCTGCTGGGCTCCTTATAACTTGACTTTAGATTGTCCATGGATATTTAATATCATGGAAGAGAGTAATTGTAATCCCTCTGCACATCTGTCTTGCTTTGTGCATGCTCATTTTGCCTGTTACAAGTTGCCATTCCACACACATTCTAACAGACGTTGCCAACAGAAACCTTTAAAAACCTTATGAAGAGTGTGCATTTGTAAGGGGTCCAGTCTATTGATTCAAAGAAACAAAATGAATAGGAAATTAAATAATCACAACAGTTGTTTATTATTTCAATAAGAACAAAGTGCAGGCTCTTCCATGGAAGAAAGACCAAAGACAGTGTGGATTTGCAACCTTATGCTCAAATGTCTGAGGTATGTTTTGTTTCACTTTGTTGTGTTACCATTGTATGAAAGAGGGCATTGCAACATGAAAAACAGAGAACACGAGGAAGCAATTCTTTCCTGCTGTTTCCACTTTGCATGAATTTTTAACACCTTTGTTGGAGACCAAATGTCTGGTGCAACTTCAGCCAGGATTCCTTCCTGGCACTTTGCTGAAGCATTTGTAGTTTTCTGTCACAGTTTGATGCTTACATGCAGGTTTAGCTAAAATAAACAAACAAACAAATAAATAAATAAATAGGCAACTGCTATCACCTTGTTTCATGTGCTGAATTGCAGAAAGTGGGGTCTCCGTGGTGTTTGTAGTAAGAAAAATCTTTCCTTCAGGCGTTACACTCTTTCAGACTGTCCCCACTTTCAGCAAACTCCTGCTCGACTTTGTGTTGTTAAGTTTTTGAGAAAGATTTGGAGAAAACAATTTTTAAAAGTGAACAGATTATCTACCACTGGGCTATTGTGCAGAGTTCTGCCATGCTGGAGAACAGCAATTTTGGAAACATTTATTTTGCACGTGACAGGCTTGGTCAGTGCTGGTCAGGCTCCTGTTAGGGGCCTGGGCACTCCAGCCCTCACTCAGCGCTGGATTAACTGCCCCCCGGGCTGAGCTTGCCCTCGCTGGGGCTGCCGCCGCAGCCCTCAGGTGGGTTGCTGGGATGTTGTGTGAGAGAATCCGTTTCTTCCTGCCTTCTCACCCCAGTGAGGCTGGCCCTTGGGAGGCAGAGGAGGTCTTTGGCTGTGGGCGCAGTGCAGAGGGCTGGCTTTGGGAGCACAAATCCTGGCGGAGGCAGTTAGGTGGAGCGGGTTTTCCTGCAATTGTAGGGGAGATTTTCCTGTTGCGTTTTGGCTGCGACTGTCTCACAGTTGCAGACGCAGTTAGTGCTGCCACAGGATTACTGGGATGGTGGTGGTTGCTACTGCCTGTCCTGGCTGGGCTGCTGGTGCTTTCTGAGAGGGTCAGCACAGTCCCTGTCTCCGCAGCAATGTTTCAACCAGAAGATGTAGGGCAGGATCCAGCGGTGGGTATGCGGCTGTGTGGCTTCTTGGGAGCTGGAGCCAATGCATATGAGTGGGCTTGCCATTACGAATAATTTCAGAAGTATTTTATAATGTGTTTAGCAGTCGTAAGGGAGGAGTTGAGGTTTGATCTGTTGCTATGATGAATTATTGTTTTGATACTGAAAACTCAGGGAAAAAGGGAACTTCCTTAGCAAAAATTATTCTTTGTCTTGTGTTTTCAAACAAGGGCTTATTGTTGTCTTGTTATTTGTCATAGAACTAGTAAGAGAGATAAATAGGGCATTAGCATCTGCATACTGTTAACATCTGGAACATTATAATTCTGTTTTAAAAATAACAGATGAAGGCTGAGATATATGTTTAGATGAGAAGAATTTAAAAAATACAGTCATTCCCTAAAGCTTGCTCCACTCCTTGTGCAGAGTCTTTCCAATCCTATTTATTTATTTTTAACTGATGAAGTTACATAACCTAAAGTGATGACGTGTTTAAGTAGTTAAGCGATGATGTGTTAAGGATGAGAGATGATGTTTTTTCAAAGCACTGGTATGCTCAGAGTGATGGTCTGGTCACTACTGTTATTTTTTATGCAAGTTCTGTATTCACAAAAGCCCACAAAACATGCCATACACGTAGGAGTATCAGAAACATGTATAGTCCACAGAATTTCTAATGTGATTTTCCCAGTAAAACATTTCAAGGCAAGTAATTGTCTGAGAACAAGATAAGCTGATATTTAGTCAGGTTTTAATGTAGATATTTAACAAGCTCCTGGAAAAAAAGCTTGAGGCTGGAGGTTGTGCAGATGCATGCCAGTAATTCTTTCACAAGTGCTACTCTATTACAGTAAGAGTGACCTGCTTGTTAGCTGACAGGAAACGTACAATTTATTTTAGTTTTTTGAGATAAACTGTGAGACTTTATATGTTGTTGATGAGGAATGTCTTGAAGGGGTGTATTTAAGCTATTATTTTCTCTTTCCATGCTATCTTGAAAGGTATTAAGCTATTTTGTGAGTGAAATTGAGAACCTTTTACTTATGAGACCTATCTGGTGTATTGATACAGTTATTCAGAAGCAATTGCTCATTTTAATTATTTTTCCTGGTCGCTTTTGGGATGTTCTGAAGACTATCTGCAGGACAATTAACTTGAGGACATCAAGTAAACTAGTCAGTAGCCCAACCAAACTAGTACATAGTCCAACCACCTATGGCCAATGGATCCTTTTCATGTGCATGCATACATGTGCATGTGTTTGGCAGAATACAGCCATAGCCATGCAGTGAAAAACATTTTCCATTCATTTCATGAAGCTACTCATCAAGGCCTTTCCCAGAATCAGGATCTCCCTGAGCACAGGAGAAGAGATGTACAAATCAAACACCACCCACGTCTCAGGGCTGGAGGGAACCGGGTCTCTAAGTAACAAAGACTCTGTATAATAAAGCTTGAAAACACAATGCTCAGCAGAGTCAGCTTAAATTTAATACTGGATCTTCTGGATGTTGTACAGTTTTCTGGTTGATGTCAATTGAAGCACAGGTAAATCAGGTAATTTTTACTTACCTCTTCACTAGCTGGATTAGAAACTGGTGTTACCTGGTTTCCTATTGTACCTCAACTCCCAGAGTGTATCTCTGGTCATCAGTAGATTCTAAAAAGACTAGTACTATTTACCACTTCAGTTTGTAGGCTGCAAATTATGTTGCTGTTACAATGAAGCCCTTTGCTCTTAGTTTCTTAACTTGAAGCAATGAAGTTTTGCCACAGTTTGGTTTCTGAGAACCTGTGAGGCAAGATTCTGTGGCTATGGTTAATGATTGGTCTTGTCTCAGATCTTTGAAAAGTCTTTAAAGGATGACATTCTTAAAGGATGTAAACGTACAGAAGAAAATGTTTGAGATCACCAGGGTTTACTGTGATATGTTTCTGTTAAGTAACACTTTCTCAATGAATACAATCCATGTGGGCATGCCTCTGGTAAGCAATAAAGTATTACTGGCTCTTTGCAAAAAGCACCTGCTGACATGACTTTGAAAGTCCTAAAGAGAGTTTAAATGAAAACTTGCCACTTTAGGATTTAGCTTTACTTGCAAGAAATAAAGACTAAGACTTTGCATCTTGTGAGTGAGTGTTGGTACTACACTGAACAGGCTGAGCTGGGATGCCAAACCCTTGAGTCTTAGGGGCAGAACAACTGGCACTAGATACAACTCTGTACTTCTCTGTCTTTTCAGTTGATTTTGCTGGTTTAATTTCATGTCCTGTAGTGTCGGGGTCAGAGTTTTTAACTCATGCACTAACAATTTTGGGTTATTTGGGTTAATACTGCCATTTGGTAATGCCAAACAACGTGAGGAGAGAACTAGTAAAGTAGTTACTACATTCCTTGGTATTGTGAATGGGAGAAACTTAACCCTTTGAAGCCTGTCAGAGAGCTGCAGTGGATGGCAGGAAGGACAGGGACGAACAGTAGGGAGGACAAGGGTCTTGCACATTGTTCATGATCTGCAGTATAAGAAGGCAAGCTACTATTTTGTCAAAAAAAAACCCCTAGGAATAAAATACAAAAGTTACAGTTAGGTTTGTCACACCAAGCAGGCTGGTCTTAAGACTCAGTGCAGACCCCATTGCGTCTGGTTCTCAGGAACTGTCTGCATGCCCTACACATGAAGCAGGGACCAGAACCATCTGAATCCACAAAAGTCCTTGTGCAGTAGAGTCAGTTGGAGAAGGGCTGCTTTGGGATCACTGTCCTGCAACTCATTTCAGGTTTCTGTGTGTCCTCTTGGATCTTTAAATACAGAGAATGACAGAAATGAGGCATGTTGGAAGAGAATTATTGGATGCAAATTTGACTAAACAAGTGATTATTGAGCTTATAAGAATAATAAAGAATAGATGTAGATAGATCTCCATTTTATTTTTTTAAACCTCAGGAACACTGGAAATATTTACTTGTTAATTGGTGTAGTCTTAATTTCTTACGTTCTTAAATTCCTTTCATACCTGGAATGAAATAAGCACATCTAGAAATCACAGATCACTTAATCCTAAAGATAATCTAAAGTATTTTAAATGAGATGGCTTTAGAGATGCACGTTTCTTTCTATTGACTATCAAAGGACCTTACAGAGACCAGTTCAGATGAATGCTGCCCTCTGTGTTTAGGAACCACTGTCCAGCAAGAGAGAGGGGCTGGTTTTTCATTTTTATTATGCTAGTAATTTGCTACAAGGTATTTGCAGATTTCTGTTCTGGTCTACAGGGCCAAAGAACGCTCCTAAAATAACTCTTCTAGTGGAAACGAGAACCTAGTACCTCAAGGTAGGGTGACGGAAGCATACTTATGGTGGTCCTGGTGACACTGGTAGTTTGGGAAATATCCCCACTCCTCTCAGAGAAGGCCTTGAGGTCTGGTGAGGGCCCATGTGAGGGTTCTGCCAGTTCCCATTTTGTTATTCCTGGACCCAGGAAGCCTGAGCTGGGTTTTTTTTTGCACCAGTGACAGAGGTTTCTGTCAGAGATCTAAAATAGATTACCTTCAGAGCACAGATATAATTTCCTTATCCTCCACCCTGCCATGGTTCACAGCTAATTTCCTTTTCTAATTATCTGATTATAATCTTGAGTTTTAAATACAATGTTGATCTTCTAGAGTTCAGTATATTGAAAGTACAGCAGGCATAAATCAGGAGGAACTTCTCGATGTTGGACAGTGGGGTTCTTTGCAGTCTCCAGAATCTCTTTGTAGTCTTTGCAAATGCGCAGAATATGACTCGGAGAAGTATGTTTTTTTTTTTTTTTTTTTTTTTTTTTTTTTTTAAAAAAAAGCGCCTTTTATAAGCTTTGTTAATGATCACAAATGAGGATTCGAGAGGAGGGCAGGGAGAGAAGAACTGTGTTCTCTGTAATGCTGTAAAGATAGCTTTACAAAAACAAGAAGCTTTAGTTTAGCAGAAGTGCATCTTTCAGGTAGTTTAAATTGAGTCCTGCGTGTTGGGTGAGGTCACATCTTCATACCTGTTGTAGTTTCTGGGACATTTCTTGCTGCTATTTTAAATACCCTCTTTGATAAGAAAGCTTAGGTTCTTCCTTGAGAACTTAAAACGTCGTTATCTAGATGGAGGTGTTGATTATGAATTTAAGTAGTATTTATGATTCCCTTTACCTCGTTGCAGGGAAAGAATTCATAGGACGACTTGGTGGAAAGAGAATGCAATCATTTCTTTAAGCCACCCTAATATTTTCTCTGAAAACTTGCAGTAGCTTAAGGGCCCCAGTGTTTCCAAGCTGTACTAAATTACATATCCATGTGTGTGAGCGCCTATGACTAGAAGGAATGTGCTGGACTATTTATGGCTGTTTCTGTTGCTGTATCATCTATGCTAAAGATCAGGGAATACCATGCCACCTAAGGCATTACACAAGCAAAATTCCCGGCCTGGGGAAATGTAATAGATTTCCAGATCTACTGTGCAACCAAAACCCTATGAAAACTGTTGGGTTTTGGTATTTACTATTTGGGTAGATTTATTTTACCTTCCTTTTGTTGCAGAGTAGCATCTGTCATGTAGGAAGCTCTTAGCTTGAAAAGAGAGAGAAAATATGTGTGCGGTGTATAGGAATTTGTCCCCTTTGGCAAGTTTTTGGCATTGCTCCAGTTGTTTCCCATGCTGCCAGTATCCAGACCAAGATGTGAACCTGATTCCTCAATATTTGTTGTTGTCTAGTAATTATACGCCCCGGAGTAAATACCAATTTCACAAATGAAAAGTGTGAATTTAGTTGAAAACGTTTTTGGAACAGACCTTCAGCCATAAATTTGTTAGGAGGTCACTGCTGATGTAGTAGACCTCTGCTGATTCACATGTGCTAAAGATTAAACAATCCTTTGCTTTTCTTCCCCCGAAGCATTTTGAGGAAATATTAAATCTTATATCTAAAGAATGTAAAGTTACAAGAGTTGCAAGAATATAAAAAGTAAAGGCCAAAAAGCATTTCAAATGTATTTTAGTATGGGTTTATGCACATATGTAATATTGTATCTATTACTACAGGTAATATTAAATCATCTATTTATTGATTGCTTTAGGATTTACAGTACATGATCTTTTTTTTTGCCTGTTAGCTTTTGAGGCTCAGTTATTGTTTTAGCTGCCATGAGAAGGCATATGTGATGATGTGCTGAAGACCTTAATTCTGTGAGCTGTTTTCTCACTGAATAACATACAGGACTTGGCTTACTAGCTGACATTCTAGCATAGGTTTTAACCAGAGAAGAATGTTGTCTAGGCTTTATTTATATCACTATGAACAGCATAGCAGATGTGGTTTTGCTGTATTAATATCCTTTAAATGTTAGAAACATGGAAACACTATGTAACTTCCAGACAAGACAGCTAGTCATTCTTCTGTCAATGAAAATGTATGAATAGGATGAACTGCTCATTTTTATGCTCAGTATTTTGTTTTGCCTATCAGGAGCTGTTGAACAGGCACTATCCTTTGAATATTTATTAATTTGAACTGCTTTGATAAGAAACAGTGGGATAACAAGTATTTGCTTACTTCAGGGTGTGTGTAGCTTGCTTTCTTTAGCATTATAGAAGTTTTCGTAACACATTTCTAAAGAAAAAATTCTGACTTTTGGTTATTCGTTTTACACTACTTTTACGCAAATTATACTACTTACATGAACATCTCGCTGTGCTGCTGGCAATTATTAGTGTCACAAGTACAGGCTTCAGTGTCTCTGCTGGAGAAGGTAAAAGCTGTAACGGATTTGGGACAAGCTGGGCTATGAAGCAGTCTATTGGTTTAATCACATTTGAAATGTTTAGTGAATGTGATGTGAAACAATCACATTCACTTGTTGTAAAGAAAAGTTGTTCCCAAGACAACTTTGTGTCTATCCTAGAACAGGATAGAAAATGGCAAAGAGAATAGCATTTTCTTCTTCTTCTTTTTTTTTTTTTTTTTTTCCCCCAGAGCTAACAGAAGAAATTGCAAGTGGATTTTTTATTGTCCATAGCAGATTTTATGACAAGAACATAAATTTAAATTTTCCTTTTATAGTGCACTTAACAGAAAAATACTGCCACTTTGAAAACTACAGCTGTGTACTATGATAGTAGCATTGCTTAAGCACTCCATAGTTTATTCAGGAATAGTATGTGTGTTGACTGTAATTCCTCTTGTACTATAAGCCTAGGATACATATATGTATGCACATACACATGCAAGCATACATACATAACACAGTTTATTATATTTAATACGTCCATGTTCACATTTTGTATCAAATTTCACTTCATATTCATATAGTGGCAGTTTAATAAATTTTATTTTTTAACTGAAAAGGTTGACAATTATTTCCTGAAAAAAACCTTCATCTTCAAGTGCTTGATCTTTAATTTAACCTGTAGTCTTGTGGCCATTTATGAACATTCCTATACATGAGGACCAGGGCCAAGATAGCCTTACCGTAGTAGACATTCAGTAGTAGCCTTAACACAGCAAATTGTTAGAAAATTTTATTAGGAAAAATGCTAGCTGAGCCTGCTTGGGTGTATTTTTGTCATAATTCACCAAACCACAACAAATGGCAATTTTGCCCGAGAAATAACACATCAAGAAATTTTGGAACATGGTGTAAATCCAGAACTTTTGCGTAGTGCTATTTGATACTGAGACGCTTAAAATTTGCAGAATGGCCTATGGCTGTTTCTTCCTTCAATGTCACCGAGTTCACTGCAGTTTAAAAGTTTACTGAAATAGCTTTAATTCATACTATGAGCTCCACCTTTACTAATGTGGAAAGCAAAGCTTCGTAGGACATCCTCTTCCACCAATTTTTCACTCCTGGTAGACTCTTCTCACCTTCCCTGAAGGTTGTAGGAGTGGCTGGAACAGAAAAGGAGCTGGACGCAACATGTGACATGCTAAAAAATTGCCTTCTAACTTTATTCTAAAAGCTAGTGATTTATGGGGAGAGTTCTGTGATGTTTTACTGACAAAAAGTGACCTCAGAACACTGGAATTTATGATACATTCATTTCTAGGTACAGTTTTATATTTTAGGCGTTTTACCTCAGGCATTACATTAACACTTCAGAAATACCACGTTCTGGCTTGAATGTACTAAAATAAGGTGAAGAATTTTCTTCGGCAGTATCACTCTATAATTACTCTATTAATACAACAAATGTAAAAAATTAACAGTATTATTGATCATCTAGTTAACACCAATGAAAAACAGATAAATATAAAGATGATGTCAGATCACTAGTTGTCTCTCTTATGAGTATTACTAGTTAGGCTGAAATGTCCTATCCAGATCCAACTTTAAAGGATGCTGTTAGTCTTCCTGAAGTATTTAATTACTTGAGGTATTTAATTACTGTAGCATCACCAGGTATTAGTGCTGGGCGTTCAACTTTTTCCCAAGGACATTAGCAGGGTAATTGTTTTGGACATTAATTGCAATTTTCCGATTGTCAGGGTGCAGAAAGATTGCTAGCTTGTGCACAGGAGCCATATAGAGGTATTGCGAGAACAGCTCCACATAACAATGTGTGGTTTGCAGTATCTTTCTAACTGCATGTGATTTCTTCATAATATAGAAATGTGTTGCTTCCTGTGAGGAAACACTCACAGTTCTGGTTCATGGAAGTCTCCTCTCACCAACATGTTCTGGTATTTTCATCCTGCTGCTTCTATATACTGCTTTCTATACTTAAAACGTAGGGATCATCTGTAAGATTTGCACTCCCAGCAATGAAAAATCAGGAGTCAGCCTTCAGACAGTCATGGGCTGATTTCAGGGACATCAGATCATCAGATTTTCCTATAAATAGTAATGCTTCAAAGAGTGGTGAACTGCATATTTTTATGTCCTCCTCAGGAAATGTGGTTTTGGACTTTGATTACTGGGGTCTCATTGAGACCAGTGTTAACAAGGGAAGGTATGATACAGCATTTTTGTAGCATAGCATTACATTGGATTATGAAACAGTTTGAGATTTTTTCATCTGTTCAGATCTACTGGTACTTTACATACAGAAATTTATCTACTTCAGCTTTAGGTCTGATTTCTCTCATGTCTCTACTTCTGAAATGTTTTGTGTATGCTTCTGTGCAACTGAAAGCATTAATGTCACCTGCAAAATATGTCATGCTTAAAACAAGTGGTACAAAAATGATAATTCCACTAGGGTTAGTAGAAGTCTTGCCATGAACTACATTGAGATTGGGATTTCATTTACTGCATTGCTTACCACACAATGCATAACTAATCATTATATGCTGGAGCGATGTCACAAATCCAAAGTTACTTAAGTATATTTTTTATTTTTAAATAACACTTGTCTTTTGACAATCACTTTTACTTTGATATCTGTTCTTAAAACTACCTCTTGTGGATAGAAGAATAATGCTTCTCACTTCAGTGATATTTTAGTAATAGTATAATTTTCTGCCAGTAATTCCATATTTTTACAAATACGAAATTATGTACTTGAAATTCTTTATTTTCTTTCTGTGTCTGGAGGCTGTCCATGTGCTGTCAGTTTGTGGGCCATGCTGAGTATGGAATATGGAGTACAACCATGTGCATATATAAACCATGCATATTGAGTTTCTGCCTAATGTTCCAGTTTACTGTAGCTATGGATTCTCTACCGCTCTAAAAAAAAAAAAATAAAAAAAAAAAAATAAAAAATTACTGAACACGAAACCATAAGACAAGGGCTAATGGATTTGAAAGATTTTGTAGCTGGATCAGCAGCACACTGTATTTCAGGCACCAACATAAAAGTGAAAGCAGAATTGCAGTTGATTAAAGAGTAATCAGTGGATTGCCCAGGAAAATGCAGCCCCTCTTCAGTGCCTCTTAAAGGATTCATTATTCAGTCCCAGATGCAGTGTGTTTTGACTTATTGGTGACTGCAAAAGAAAACAGGGAAATGTAATTTTTTGGTTTCTATCAGTATGCTCAGCTTTGATTACCTTGGAAGATAGGCTCTTATTCCAAGATGTTTACAATCTAAGATCAGATTTTGGCACCCTTGCTCATACTGAATAGCATTAGTCAGGGCTGAGCTGCTGCTCATTCAGGTCAGATAGATCAGAATTAGTCATCAATTGAGACGGTGGTATTTATGTAGAGCCATGACGGTAATTCAAACATCTTTCTGTGAGGCAGTGATGCAAATGTTTTTCTGCTGCTTTCATCTGTTTATCTGTACCTCTCTTTTATATGAGTACCATAAAAAAGCCTTCAGTTAAAAAAAAAAAAAAA
>NW_020799091.1:78010382-78016476 GCF_003259725.1 Athene cunicularia | reverse complement strand
AAAAAAAAAAAAAAAGTGCTTTAAGAAGAAAACCGAATGAATGAAACTGCTTGGCACACAAAGGAGCAGGAGAGATTTTGTACAGAAAGGATAGCATGGAAGAAAGCCCTATATTCCAAACATGGTCCTAAGAAACAAACCTGAAAGGTTGGCAGGTTTTTTACTGGACTGCCGATAGATGAGCAGTGATTAGTTTGCCTTTTTAAAGCATTATCTCCTGCCAACCCCAAATCCCCTTCTCCCGTTTCCAGCACAGCATTCAGCCTTCAGGGTAACTGGATGATGCGGTACGCAGTTGTGGTGTGGAAGGGATTCGAACAATGTGAATGAGATTTTGATCTGGAACTTCTGTGATACAGAGAGTGGAGAGGAGGAAAGACAAACTGGTCTCCATTTACAGAAGAGGCTTTCATCTCTTCTGTGCTGTGTGGCTATGGCTAAGGAGAGAGGAGGGGAGTTGTCTTCCTGCTTATATCATATTGCCAGGCCTTTAATTTTGACCAGATGCACCATGCAATTATGGCAGCGGATGGATAGTTAAAAATGAATTAGTCTTTGGCAAACTAAACTTTATTTCAAGTAAGATCAGCATCACAGAAAATACAGGAAAGCAAATTTTGTGATGGGATCAGTGCATTTTTTAAATACTCAGATTTATTGGCAAGAATAAAAGGATGCATTAGTGCAAAGAGGCAAAGTATCCTAATTTCTAAGCGTACCTCTGGAACAGATGCCTTGCTGCTCTTCCCACAGAGCAAGGAGGACTAAATACTGATGGGCAGTCTAAATGTTGTTTCTGCTGAACTTTCCTTTTTGCTGTGGTTCATATTGGGGTTATAGGTAGCATTCCTGTCACTGCCACTGCATTCCCCACACTAATTGTCATGAAGTACAGAAGGTTCAAGCATGCTTGGTTCCCAAGCCTGCTAATGAGCCCTGAGCTCTCCTCACCCTTAATGAACCAAGGTTTGTTTGTGGAGGGTTCTTGTCTGTCCCTCCTTCTCCCTGGTCAGGGAGGAGGCAAGAGTTCACACAACTGAACAACGACTTTACAGTGTAAAGGCGATGCAGCTGTGCCATCTGAAGCTGTTCTCAGTTATGAGCAACAAAGCTTAAATAGATTGTACTGTGAAGAGGTACAGCTCTGTGAGTGTGAAGCATAGCTTTTGCTTCTGCTTCACTGACCTGTCTGCTTGCGGCAGTGATGGGCCCTTGACGGGAGCTTAGGCAGGGAGAGCTGCGTAGGGCGACTCTTTCAAAACCACTGTCTGTAACACCGAGTGCAGGGAAGGAAGCAAAATAAAGTTTCAGTTGATCTCTGGTGGGGGTGTAGTGCTGCGTTCTCCAGAAAATCCCATGCCTTCCGTTTAGAAGTCACTGATTCCTAATCCACTTCAGGTGATTTAATAAGACCTGTAAAGTAAGCAGTAGTTCTTAAGTTTTAGCAGTAGAGACTACTCACACAAAAGTGGATACGTACGCACTCACACACACAGAGACTCTTTCTAGGCAAATCACACATTTCACTATCTCACTACATTTTACTACATTACTCTTTGGAGGCTCTTCCTGTACTAGAGGTTAGGATCATCAGAAATTTGGGCTAAACTGCTGTTTATCACTTACTTCATCCACCTTCCTTGAATCATTTAAGTTATGACACTGTGAGATCCTCTATCTATATTTATCTTGCTACAAACATGTATGTGATATATTTTTGGCATATGTATACAGGCACATATGCTCAAACGTACAGGTACGTATAAATACAGTTGCATATGTTCTTGAAATACATAGGAGAATATTAGTATATGATACATATATATCATACATATATATGTAAAATATCACATGCTTTTCTAGAAGCATTATTCCCTGTATGTTTTCAGATATATATTTACACAAGTAAACATAGACACATACTCTAAATGCTGTGCTATAGCTATAATAGCAAGTGAAAATTTCAATGTGATAAAATAACTGTTAATTTTAATAGTGATTGTAAAGTTATCAATTATAATACTCTGGACTAAACCTTGCACAATGCTATACAAAGGTAATGGGTTTTTACAAAGTTTTACTATTAGATGAGTGAAGCCAAAAGCATCATCTGCAGAAGAAATCTAATTTTCCTGTAATAGACTGTTTGATGGTCATCATTTTGGGTTTTAATAATGCACAGAAGCATCTGTTGTTTTTCTCAATCACATGAGAGAGAAAGGGAAAGAGAAAGAAATGAAAAAGAAGCTTTTGTTTTGCCTATCAGGAGCTGTTGAACAGGCACTATCCTTTGAATATTTATTAATTTGAACTGCTTTGATAAGAAACAGTGGGATAACAAGTATTTGCTTACTTCAGGGTGTGTGTAGCTTGCTTTCTTTAGCATTATAGAAGTTTTCGTAACACATTTCTAAAGAAAAAATTCTGACTTTTGGTTATTCGTTTTACACTACTTTTACGCAAATTATACTACTTACATGAACATCTCGCTGTGCTGCTGGCAATTATTAGTGTCACAAGTACAGGCTTCAGTGTCTCTGCTGGAGAAGGTAAAAGCTGTAACGGATTTGGGACAAGCTGGGCTATGAAGCAGTCTATTGGTTTAATCACATTTGAAATGTTTAGTGAATGTGATGTGAAACAATCACATTCACTTGTTGTAAAGAAAAGTTGTTCCCAAGACAACTTTGTGTCTATCCTAGAACAGGATAGAAAATGGCAAAGAGAATAGCATTTTCTTCTTCTTCTTTTTTTTTTTTTTTTTTTCCCCCAGAGCTAACAGAAGAAATTGCAAGTGGATTTTTTATTGTCCATAGCAGATTTTATGACAAGAACATAAATTTAAATTTTCCTTTTATAGTGCACTTAACAGAAAAATACTGCCACTTTGAAAACTACAGCTGTGTACTATGATAGTAGCATTGCTTAAGCACTCCATAGTTTATTCAGGAATAGTATGTGTGTTGACTGTAATTCCTCTTGTACTATAAGCCTAGGATACATATATGTATGCACATACACATGCAAGCATACATACATAACACAGTTTATTATATTTAATACGTCCATGTTCACATTTTGTATCAAATTTCACTTCATATTCATATAGTGGCAGTTTAATAAATTTTATTTTTTAACTGAAAAGGTTGACAATTATTTCCTGAAAAAAACCTTCATCTTCAAGTGCTTGATCTTTAATTTAACCTGTAGTCTTGTGGCCATTTATGAACATTCCTATACATGAGGACCAGGGCCAAGATAGCCTTACCGTAGTAGACATTCAGTAGTAGCCTTAACACAGCAAATTGTTAGAAAATTTTATTAGGAAAAATGCTAGCTGAGCCTGCTTGGGTGTATTTTTGTCATAATTCACCAAACCACAACAAATGGCAATTTTGCCCGAGAAATAACACATCAAGAAATTTTGGAACATGGTGTAAATCCAGAACTTTTGCGTAGTGCTATTTGATACTGAGACGCTTAAAATTTGCAGAATGGCCTATGGCTGTTTCTTCCTTCAATGTCACCGAGTTCACTGCAGTTTAAAAGTTTACTGAAATAGCTTTAATTCATACTATGAGCTCCACCTTTACTAATGTGGAAAGCAAAGCTTCGTAGGACATCCTCTTCCACCAATTTTTCACTCCTGGTAGACTCTTCTCACCTTCCCTGAAGGTTGTAGGAGTGGCTGGAACAGAAAAGGAGCTGGACGCAACATGTGACATGCTAAAAAATTGCCTTCTAACTTTATTCTAAAAGCTAGTGATTTATGGGGAGAGTTCTGTGATGTTTTACTGACAAAAAGTGACCTCAGAACACTGGAATTTATGATACATTCATTTCTAGGTACAGTTTTATATTTTAGGCGTTTTACCTCAGGCATTACATTAACACTTCAGAAATACCACGTTCTGGCTTGAATGTACTAAAATAAGGTGAAGAATTTTCTTCGGCAGTATCACTCTATAATTACTCTATTAATACAACAAATGTAAAAAATTAACAGTATTACTGATCATCTAGTTAACACCAATGAAAAACAGATAAATATAAAGATGATGTCAGATCACTAGTTGTCTCTCTTATGAGTATTACTAGTTAGGCTGAAATGTCCTATCCAGATCCAACTTTAAAGGATGCTGTTAGTCTTCCTGAAGTATTTAATTACTTGAGGTATTTAATTACTGTAGCATCACCAGGTATTAGTGCTGGGCGTTCAACTTTTTCCCAAGGACATTAGCAGGGTAATTGTTTTGGACATTAATTGCAATTTTCCGATTGTCAGGGTGCAGAAAGATTGCTAGCTTGTGCACAGGAGCCATATAGAGGTATTGCGAGAACAGCTCCACATAACAATGTGTGGTTTGCAGTATCTTTCTAACTGCATGTGATTTCTTCATAATATAGAAATGTGTTGCTTCCTGTGAGGAAACACTCACAGTTCTGGTTCATGGAAGTCTCCTCTCACCAACATGTTCTGGTATTTTCATCCTGCTGCTTCTATATACTGCTTTCTATACTTAAAACGTAGGGATCATCTGTAAGATTTGCACTCCCAGCAATGAAAAATCAGGAGTCAGCCTTCAGACAGTCATGGGCTGATTTCAGGGACATCAGATCATCAGATTTTCCTATAAATAGTAATGCTTCAAAGAGTGGTGAACTGCATATTTTTATGTCCTCCTCAGGAAATGTGGTTTTGGACTTTGATTACTGGGGTCTCATTGAGACCAGTGTTAACAAGGGAAGGTATGATACAGCATTTTTGTAGCATAGCATTACATTGGATTATGAAACAGTTTGAGATTTTTTCATCTGTTCAGATCTACTGGTACTTTACATACAGAAATTTATCTACTTCAGCTTTAGGTCTGATTTCTCTCATGTCTCTACTTCTGAAATGTTTTGTGTATGCTTCTGTGCAACTGAAAGCATTAATGTCACCTGCAAAATATGTCATGCTTAAAACAAGTGGTACAAAAATGATAATTCCACTAGGGTTAGTAGAAGTCTTGCCATGAACTACATTGAGATTGGGATTTCATTTACTGCATTGCTTACCACACAATGCATAACTAATCATTATATGCTGGAGCGATGTCACAAATCCAAAGTTACTTAAGTATATTTTTTATTTTTAAATAACACTTGTCTTTTGACAATCACTTTTACTTTGATATCTGTTCTTAAAACTACCTCTTGTGGATAGAAGAATAATGCTTCTCACTTCAGTGATATTTTAGTAATAGTATAATTTTCTGCCAGTAATTCCATATTTTTACAAATACGAAATTATGTACTTGAAATTCTTTATTTTCTTTCTGTGTCTGGAGGCTGTCCATGTGCTGTCAGTTTGTGGGCCATGCTGAGTATGGAATATGGAGTACAACCATGTGCATATATAAACCATGCATATTGAGTTTCTGCCTAATGTTCCAGTTTACTGTAGCTATGGATTCTCTACCGCTCTAAAAAAAAAAAAATAAAAAAAAAAAAATAAAAAATTACTGAACACGAAACCATAAGACAAGGGCTAATGGATTTGAAAGATTTTGTAGCTGGATCAGCAGCACACTGTATTTCAGGCACCAACATAAAAGTGAAAGCAGAATTGCAGTTGATTAAAGAGTAATCAGTGGATTGCCCAGGAAAATGCAGCCCCTCTTCAGTGCCTCTTAAAGGATTCATTATTCAGTCCCAGATGCAGTGTGTTTTGACTTATTGGTGACTGCAAAAGAAAACAGGGAAATGTAATTTTTTGGTTTCTATCAGTATGCTCAGCTTTGATTACCTTGGAAGATAGGCTCTTATTCCAAGATGTTTACAATCTAAGATCAGATTTTGGCACCCTTGCTCATACTGAATAGCATTAGTCAGGGCTGAGCTGCTGCTCATTCAGGTCAGATAGATCAGAATTAGTCATCAATTGAGACGGTGGTATTTATGTAGAGCCATGACGGTAATTCAAACATCTTTCTGTGAGGCAGTGATGCAAATGTTTTTCTGCTGCTTTCATCTGTTTATCTGTACCTCTCTTTTATATGAGTACCATAAAAAAGCCTTCAGTTAAAAAAAAAAAAAAAAAAAAAAAATT
>NW_020799091.1:77959272-78010332 GCF_003259725.1 Athene cunicularia | reverse complement strand
GGGGGGGGTGGGGGGGGAATAAAGCAGTCCAGTTTTAAATACCTTCATGTATGCATGTGCAGGTTCAAAACTTTAAATCGCTCTCCAGCCTGGCATGGTGGGTTGATAGCCCTGGGAGCAGTGGCGAAAGTTGACAACCCCCCACAGCTGACCCCTCATGTTCTCTCTCGCCTAATCGAATTTTACTTGTGTTTCCAGATAGCTGACCAGCTTCCCTGGATTTCGCTGACACCACAGGAAAGCTTTGCCTGAAGATGGAAACACTGGAGTCGGAACTGACCTGCCCTATCTGTCTGGAGCTGTTTGAAGACCCGCTGCTGCTGCCTTGCGCTCACAGCCTCTGCTTCAACTGCGCGCACCGCATCCTGGTCTCCCACTGCGCCACCAACGAGCCGGTGGAGTCTATCACCGCCTTCCAGTGCCCGACCTGCCGCTATGTCATCACCCTCAGCCAGCGCGGTCTAGACGGGCTCAAGCGCAACGTCACTCTGCAGAACATCATCGACAGGTTTCAGAAAGCCTCTGTCAGCGGGCCCAATTCCCCCAGTGAGACCCGCCGGGAGCGGGCGTTTGATAGCAACAGCATGTCGTCCTGCGAGAAGGTCCTCTGCCAGTTCTGCGACCAGGACCCTGCCCAGGAGGCGGTGAAAACCTGCGTTACCTGCGAGGTGTCCTACTGTGAGGAGTGCCTGAAAGCCACTCACCCCAACAAGAAGCCGTTCACTGGCCACCGTCTCATTGAGCCCATCCCAGACTCTCACATCAGGGGATTAATGTGCTTGGAGCACGAGGACGAGAAAGTTAACATGTACTGTGTGACTGATGACCAGTTAATCTGTGCCTTGTGTAAACTGGTCGGGAGACACCGTGACCATCAGGTGGCAGCTTTAAGTGAGCGCTATGACAAGCTAAAGGTTAGTGCTACCTATCGACCTTTATAGCCAAACAGCATGTGGTTGGGAAGGAAAGTGCCCTTTGGTTGCATGCTAAATTCCTCATTTGCATGGGGGATGTTAAAGGTAGGTGTGTGGTCTCTAATCGGACAAGATATACACAGAGATCTACATGTGCATTTGCTCATCACCATTTAAAAGGTGTTGGATTTTGCTTAAAGAAAGATTCCTCAGTTGTGCTTTGATTTCTCTGTAGCTATCATAAGAAGTATGCAGCATATACTACTGTTTAGGTGAATTTCCTTATCTACCTACAGCTTTATTCATGGCAACTGGCAAGGTTTAGTGCTGACTGCACAGACACAGGCACTGATTGAATTGTCAGGTGTGCTTTGCTTACGCTTTGCTGTTGATTATTTTTCATTTGGTTGCTTTCATTGTGCAAAGTCTTTTGCATCGTCGCTAACAGGCGATGTATTTATCCATGCTGGCTTCAGGGATGCCAGCCGCCCGTCCAGCCAGGGAAACCGAAGGCTGACTCCACTCCTCCCATGCTGCCTGCCACCCAGGCTCACAGGCAGCACAGTCTTGGAAACAAAACCAAAGTTGTTTCTGAGCTTCTTGTGGTATTGAAAACGTTCAGTGAGCTCCCAGCACATCTTTTACCAGGTAGCCAGGCAGCTCCGGCAGCCGCCAGCGCCGCAAAGGGTACTTTGGGTGGGGTGGCAGGGGGTGGCCATGTCGCAGGGTGCCGTGGTGGCTCCCTGGGCAGCCAGTGGAAGCACAGCTCCTGCTGAACAGTGAGGCCAGGGCAAGCGGCTTCCCACCCACCTGTGTGTACATTACTCACATGCCTATTTAGGTGCTGCTGCACAGCAAAGACAGGAATTAAGAACCCCCCACTTTCCTGCACCCACTCCCTCTGGACAGTCTGCACATGCATGTGCATGGACAGGGTGGGATTATTTTTAAAGATGGACTGTCATCAAGAAACCACACGTGCAGAAAGCAAAGCTTATCAGTTAGCCTTCTCACTCAGAATTTTGGGTGTGGAAAAAGAAATGGAATTAATAGGTTTAACTAATTGGAAGGGTTGTCTTAAATACCCTCACACAAGACTGTGTGGCTGCACACATGTCTGTGATAACTTTATTTGAGTGCAGGTGAAATCTGCATACACATGCTCTGTGGATTTTGTGTCCCTATGCACGTGTAAACATGCAGATCATATTCTATGATTATTTTATCATACTGAAAGAATGAAAGACACTTCTTTACCTGGACCTCATAGCTTCCTTTCATCTCTTAAAAACATTTTTATTTACTAAAGAGGAGTTGTTAGTTTTGCTTTCTTTTTTTTTTTTTTTTTTTTTTTTTTTTTTTTTTTTTTTTTTTTTTTTTTTTTTTTTTTTTTTTTTTTTTTTTTTTTTTTTCCCCCTAAACTGATTTATTATTTTAATAGGTAAGAGTTTAGCCATTGATAAAATGGGACACGGACTATAAATTTGAGTAGAAGGTGCCTGGACTGACAGTATTTGCAGTAATCCAGCGGATTTATATCCTTAACAGGTGCTACTGTTTAGTAAGCTAACACTGATTGAACAATTTATCAGCTTTATATGAGTAGGAATGCACTACTTCACATGAAATACTCTCAGAATTAAATACTGGGTAAGTATATTTTTGAGGATGTCAGTAAATATTAAGTCAGTAGATAAGGTTAGTGTAGGCCTAGGTCAAATAACTCTTTCCTTATAATGCAACTCCTATCATTGTTTATAATGTCTGTAAAATTTTTTTTGAGATGTGAACTTTCTTTGTACCGAAACTATCTAAAAGTACTTTATACAGATAATTATTAACGTACAAGAAATTTAATTCCTGTCCTCTTTGTCATGAGGTAACGTATTTCACTTTGCTAATGTCAGCAATTACATCAGTTATGCCACTTGTGCCAACAACTAGGACACGTTAATACTCTGAGCCCAGGAATAGTAGACTAGGTGGTTTCCATCCAAATCCAGCATCCATCCTCTGTTCATAAGGAGGTGACCTGAAAGCTATGTCTTTCCTTTCCTCATTGCCTCTTCCATCTCAGGAATTTGTGCTGTTTTATGTTACAGAATCACAGAATCATCTAGGTTGGAAAAGATGTTGAAGATCATCCAGTCCAACCATTAGCCTAACATTGACAGTTCCCAACTACACTATGTATATCCCCCGCAGCGCTATGTTAACTATATCAAACTCTGAGAATGAGATTTGCTGTTCTGTAGATAGACATTTATCCCTCAGGAGTAAAGGAATGACCAGCGTTCACACCAGCGTTTGGTTGCTGAGAGGCAAGCATTTCAGGTCCATTTTCACATTCAGGTCTTCTCCTTCGTAAATGGTGATACAACCTCTTAAGTCACTGATCATGATGCTAACTTAAATCTTAGGTATGAGCTTGCAGATTGTCTTTGTTATCTTACAGATAATGTGCACAAGCCATTGGCAAATTCAATTTTCAAGTGGATCAGAAAATCTCCACCTGAAAAAACAGGTTGTTCCTTGCTATATTGCTGCTGTGCGTTTTTAAAACTCATGGGGTTTGACAGATAGGCTACCCAAATCTTTAAAAAAATTTCTGAAAGAATTAGCATGCTGTAGCCAATAGTATAGTAGATTCATTCAAAAATGAGTGATTAATTGCATCTTTAAACAAGAACAGAAAAAAACACTTCAAGTGACGCTTTCTTGTGATTTTCTTTCTAAAAATCGATACGTTGATGCTAACAACAGCAACTGGTGTTGCTCTGGGTGTCAAGCTATGCTAATTACTTGCATTCTTTTCCAGCAGTGTTACTAATTATTTAAACAATATCTCACCCTTCATTAAGCATAGGACAAAAGATGCCATTACAATCTAGTTCCTTTTGTGACAAAAATGAAACCCTTTAATTAGGAGTTCTGTACACTTGTCCAACAGAGGCGTCTATGCTGAAGTGTGTTTAGCCGTCAGTGTAAGAGCAATTGTGGACATCTGAAAATGAGAAAGTGTTTTCCTTTGGCAACTACAGCTCCAACTCTGAGAGATGCTTTTCTTTCTCAACTTGTACTGTGGTGAAGGGCATTGAGGGCACTTATCTTCTTTCAAGAGCAGTCCTTTCTTGCTTAGTTAGGCGACCACATGATATATCTTCACACTTATAGTTGTTCTAGTGTTTGTAGCTATGGTGTTGGGTTTTTTTTAAGTAGATCGTAGCCAGATGCATATTAAAAATGGAAAAATGATAAACCATGACAGTGAAGAGGAATAATCCTGGTGATTTATGAGGTCATGGTCAAAATTGTGGTATAAATTAGAATTAATTTTTAGCTATGTAAACAGTGAGACCTTCAAAAATATAATAGAAGGTACAGATTCTTATGCTTAGCCCAACATACTACCTCAAAGAAAATATTTATGGTTAATTACTTTTGATATTGATTCTTTGGTTTTTGTCTTGTTGCAACAGAAAGGAAAAGACAACTGAAAAGCATGTTAATTTTTTCAGAGAAAATTCATAAATTACCATTGTTCTGTATATATATTTATACTCAAGAAAGTGTAAGAATAATGAAAAGATGAGTTATTTTGAACAAGACAGAATATTTGGGGGGAGAAGTTACAAGGTGTAGATGGAAAGATACCACATATTTCATATTAGCAAAGAGCCATGAGGAGGTGTAACAAAAGAAGATAGACAGTAAGCCATATTTTTTAATGCTGTAAAGCCAGCATAACTCCACTGAAACCAGTGTTTTTATTCACCTTCATATTTACTGAGAATCTGGCCACTGATGCATATATTCTTTCCAAAACATAATTTTAGCAGAATTTTTGTAGTGCTTAGTGAAGAAAAATATTTTGTTGAATTGAACTGCTGTAGGTAGCTGTGATTCTCCATGTTTTTGTTTGAATCTTGTTAGTGCTGACGCATATTGGGCATGTTTACGAAGGCTGGGCAGTCCTCTGAATGGCACTCAGCAATTCTGGGAACAAAAGGGAGCTTCTTGTTTGTGTGGTTTTCACTTAGTTTTAGCGGCAGAATCCATACAAGTCTCTCTCTCCTACACTTGTTTTAGGATGCAGGGATTCGGCTTTCTGCAGTGTGTGAATTCAATTATTCACAAATAAACTGTTTCCATGTAGGGAGAATTGCATTCAACTCTTACAAGCCTACCTTTGACTGTGTTAAAGTAGGAGATTTTGTCGACAGCTACTACAAATAGAGCACAAAAATATGTCTGCTTCTCTGACATGTATATTATGATTTTTTTTTTAAATTGATATTTAGATGTCTTTGCAGAGATGCTGACAAAATATGTGTTGAAACTTTCCGACTATTGTTATTTGGCATTATTTTGTAATTGCAGCTGGTTCATTAAATGATATACTGTGATACCATAAGAACCCAGCACTTACAAATCTATACTCATACAAACAGTGGGGTTGATAATCTGGGAACACTGGTTTCTGGACTTACATATAAATATATTATGCATATGCATGTAAATATGTATCCGTATACATTTTATTAATTTTATGCACATATTTATAGTGCTTCTGTTAGTATATAAAGGCAGTACTACATATGTTTGTATGCATATGTATGTATGTAGATCTGTCTAGCATAGAAATACATGTAATTTCCAGTAATGTCTAAGTTCATGAATGTCTAGAATCTTGAATTTGGATAAATACACATAAGCCTATATTTTAACTAAATATATATCTATGTGTATGTTAGTAAAAATATATTTAATCACATATATATAACTACACATTAATTTTTTTACTTGGTATCCATTTTTAATATTCCATGCATATATCTTTTTTTAGTAGCTGAATATTTTCACATCTAAATTTATGGTTTCCTTTAATTTTACTAACTTCCTAATGGAAGCTATTTAACTAAAACAAAATCCAACTGATATGTAAAGACATAGTATGTTAGTGTTATAGCGATATGTGTTATGAAACATTTAGATAAGTGGCGCTTCCCCTTACATTGTATTTAAAAGATTCAGAGTACAGAAATTTACTTTCTATAGTGCCAGTTATGCAGGCTTAACACATAGTTAAAACAGTATATCCAACCTGACAAAATGTGGAGCTTGGGGACTTACATTAGTATTAGAATAGGTGCATCTTGATATTGTTAATTTATTATTGGATCAGATACTGCTTGACAGGTATTTCAGTGTATTGATTTCTTATAAAATTAAAATGATGAACGGTCACATATATGAGTATGGAATATTATGTGATATTACTTAACCCAGAAATAGATGCAAAAATATAACTGACTAACAACTGGCTGAGCTTCAGTATTTGCAAAGATCCGAAAATATTAAGTTGTTTCATGGAGGAGGATTGATGTGTGATTGAACTGCTTTACTACAAAGATTTTTCATCTACACTTATTTTATTACTTTAATATATAAATATTATGGAGACTTTAGAACATTCTCTCTTTAGACTAGTGTTATCTCAAGTGGCTGTGTTTCTTCCATCTGGTATTTCTTTGGAGGAGTTTAGAAGGATAATAAAAAATGTAAATACAAGACTAACGATATTAGTCTTGGAGGGGAGTGGGGTGGGTTTTCTTGAAAATTTTAGACTTTTAGTGTAGTTTGAAGTGCCTTGTGTTTATGACTGTGGATAATGAACTATGTCATTACAATAGTTATAAGTACTATGAGATTGCTTTTATCTACATCAGATCCTTTAAATAATATAAGGCATAGATTTTTAAAACTCATTTTCACAGATTTAACAGCAAGTCTTTAAAAAATTGTCACATACTACTTATTTCCTTCAAGTTTTAGTGGAAGTGATGGTGTTGAAGGCATAATCTATCAGGAAGAGCAAGATAATTAAATAAAATTGTAAATAGTACAGCATTTTTATCTTTGTTTTCATGACTGGCTTCCGTAGAAGCCAGACCAGGCATTAAGTAAAATGCATTCTCATACTTTTCCATGGATCTGGTCCAAACTTCAGATCTATGTTCTAGCTCTGAATTTGTTTATTGGAGTGACCTCTACACTGACCTTTTGTTGTTTATACATTTTTAGATAATATGATGCTTGAAAGTTGGTGGTGGAATATAATGCACGTCAGTTACTTCCTCAGAATGAGAATTTGTGTTTTAACCATAAATAATAAAGCAATAAAAACCAAAGCAATAAAAATGGAAATTAAGCAAATAGATGAGGTTAAGGGCAAATAACAAATTGTTTTCAAACGTTGGGCACAGGTTGACCCTTTGTTTAGGAAATGTAGTGTCAGTCTAATAGAATAACAAAGATAGGGTTGGTAACAGGAAAAGTTACAAACAAGTGACCTTTCAAAGGCGGAATATTTACGGGTTTTAGCATAACAGTATGTTTTATAACTGATAAATAGAATGAGTAAGCTATTTCTTTTAGTGCTTCACCAGGGAATGCTAAAGCTAGTTGGGAGTGTATGGCTAAAACCGCTTTCCACAGACAGCAGGCTAAAACTCACACTCTTCAGTGGCATTGAGAGGTATGTGGAAGGGTATGAATGTATGTCTATACGTTAGGTATGTCCGAACTTATTTTAAGGTATGACCATATTTTAATGCAAATATTTTAGAAACTAATGTGACAGCAAATACATTTTCAGACAAAGGTTGTTAAAAGCATGCTTTAAATAGGAAAAAAACCCACCCCAAAACCTGGATGTAAATATCTCCCAAATGAGCACTGCAGAACACTCAGTATTCAGATTTCTCTCAAGCTTTAATTTAATATGGTAAAATACTCCATGAAGAGAAATCCAAATTACTTTAACTCTGCCCTGTAATGACACACAATCATAGGAGCATGATTAAAGCATTTTAGCTCTTCTTATATTGATCAATTTTCACGACCTCTTATTTTATTTTTTTTCATATTGTCTGATCTTAAAACACAAATCCAGCAGTAATTCCAGTACACTGCTTTCCATTTCAGGCTTTATAAGTGTACATTTATTATGATATTTTGGGCCTTCTTTTTTCAGCAAAATGTACGCTTCTAGCAAAACGATACTACTTGTATGTACCCTCAGCACAGTGAACCTCTGCAGAGAGATTCATACCAATCAGAAATGGTGCCTAATTTGGAAAGCCTGAATAGTCCATGGAGAGGGAGTCTTCTCCAGAAGGTCACAGACTGGAAAACTATGGTTGGTTGCTAAACCACACTTTGGGCTCAAAGCCTGATGGGGTGACAAGACTGTGTTTCCTCTTTCTCCCATTTTTATTTCCCTCTCCACATAAGAATCCATCCAGTTCCCCATCTCCCTTGGCATCACTTGACCGTCCATGCAGGAAGCTTTTTATTTTACTGGGAAGGATGTTGTTGCCCTCAAGAGAGAGCACCCACACTGAGGATGTGGGGCAAGGGGATTCCTGCCCTTCATAGCTTTCACATCTCATTTATAATGCACTCTCACAAACCAGACAGAACCTGCTCTGTTTTCCAGGTATCTAAAGTCAGTGAAAAATGAAGGAGGAGCAAAGAAAATGAAAAATTAGATGACAATGTCATAGTGTGACTATACTGAGTTATTCCTAGACCTTCTGTAAATGCTTACTTAAGCAATTCTTACCCTTTTACAGTATAAATGCTTAATTGAAAGCTCATTGTCTTCATCAGTAAAATGCTTAGAAGGTGTTGAGTAGCTAATAAATAAGTAAAATATCAGTGACTTTCTTGATGATGTGCCTTGATGGTGCCAGGAGGATTGCTTGTTATGATAGCCTTTTCTTTTTTGATTTCTGCAGGCTGGAGTGGCAGTATCACTTGTTTAATGAATTTCTGCTTTGCACGGGGTGTTGGTCCTATGCAATATCCCAGTTTACAACTGTGGATGGGGAGCATGTGCAGGTTTCAATGCCTCAGACAAAAGCACTCGAGGGTCTGGAGATCTGGGCTGCCTCTGTATCTTACAGGTCCCCTCTGTTAGAGCTTACTGTCTCACTTTCAGCTGTCCCCAGGTGCCAAGATGTGAGACTTAGTTATAGCTAGAAGTGCACTGCAAAATTTAGAAGATTCTGCACCACCTGCTAGTACCTGCGTGTTTGCACATACACTTTGTCTCCTGAAAGAGTTCTGGAAGGTTTTGAGTGCTGAAAACTGGAAAGGGAAGAAAAAGACCCAAACAATGAGTCCAAAGTCAGGTGTGTGGTTCTGTAGGAATATTTCCCCATCATTCTCAATTATGACACTATTGCACTTTCAGATTTTTTGGGGCTATTTACATGTTTGTATTGAATGCATGCTCAAAGTTGCATCAGTTTAATTTTGAAAGCAACAAAGTTTGGTGGTTTGGGTTATTTCCCATGCTCAAAACATTTGCATTTTTTGAGAAATGAAAATTTCCTGCCAAAATGTAATCTAGTCTTCTCTTTTGAAATTTCGCAGTTTTAGCTTCCCTAGAGTATGTTTGCCATAATAACATAAAGTAGCAGTATAATCCTATAATTATTTTTTACAGTATGAGAGGGATCAAATTCAGCACAGATGAGAAATGTAACTGGAATGCCTATGGCATTTTCCCTTTGCAATTTATCTGTTCAATTTGTTGTATTGTTGAGAATGATGATCTAAACTACAACAGACCCCTAGTCCATAGACCTTTAGAGGCCCATAGAACATTGGCTGCAGAAACCAAATGCTGAAAATTTGAAAAGGCAAGGATATTTTAGTGGAGTAATATACAATATACAACTTCATATCTATATGGAAGTTGAGGTTTCAGATTTTTTTCTTTTAAATAATCCCTATGGGCATTTGTGACTTTGAAATAGACATTATTCCACTGTACTACCATCTCTGCCAACCGCATCTGTAAAGTATAAATATGATTTTACTTAATTTTACTATGGTAATTCCCAAAGGCTTAACTCAAAAAAAGACCTGTAATATAAGATGATGTACATGAGATGTAATCCCAGCTTCAGGGAATATTAATTCAACTATGCTTAGAACAGAATAGGAAAGAAGCGTGACAGGTATGTAGAAATTCTATATGGTCACAGTAATAATCAGGCAAGCTGTTGGCATCATGTAATAGGTAAGATTAAATAAGAAAAAAGTTTAAAAATTAATATTGGCTAGTTCTATTAGTCAGCAGAGGCATGAATATTTGATTTGTTATAATTACTCTGGTTTGAAATACAATAGCCTCACTCCCCCTTGTCACTATGCTGAAAGGCTTGGATTCTTGTGCCCTTCATCTAGAAGAGGTCCAAGTACAACTCCTGGCTCTGTATGTGCTGTCTTATGTGCCAGTCTAATAAAAAAATAATTCTGATATCCAAACTGATGTTATACACTATTATAACAGTACTCTTTATTGACAGAAAATTTACACTCCCTAAATTTGATAAAAGAACTGAAATATGAGAGATTCCAAAATATGACAGAATATCTCTCTCATATCTTACAAGAGAATCTCTTCTATCTCATAAGTGTTTTAGCTTTTATTCTCAATGAAATCATGGGTTTGATATCACATTCTTTTTCCAAAGGGTATTCTAAATAAAATTAATATAACAACCTGGTAAAATGAGAAGAGATCTTTCATGTAATGTATGCAACAGCTCATATAAATTAAAATAAATAGCAATAAAATGTATAGTCTTTTGTTGAAAAGCTAAAAAGTACAAAGGGGCCTTTTTGTTGCCATTACTTTCCAGTGCCAGACTGCACAAGTAATTTCTTACACCGTTACTTACTGCAGGCTCACCAGTTGTGGGTGATAAATCCTTGTTAATACCAGGACAGATGAAGCAATCTGCTGTTAGGCTAAGTAAAGAGATGGAGTGACAGGAGCTCTTGAGTCTCAGGACTAATACCAGGATGGGATTGCTAATATACCTCTTGTTCAGGGGTATGCCTAAAATCATAAGTCACCACAGCATTTTTTCTGTGTAATTTCCTGTAATTTCACCTGCAATTCACACACATTTCAAAATACATACTTTAAAAGTATTAAATAAACTTCTATTTTTGCCACAGAGGGTAAACACTGACCTGTTCAGCTACAGATGTTCCTACTGGAACATATCCAATGGCAGATAGTACTGGAAGATTTCTTAGTATGCTCAGAGTATCAGAACTGGAGGAAGCAAAGGCTAATTTGAAGCTGATGAAAGAAAAAAATAAAAGTGCTTCCCTGATCAAAATAATCCATCTTTTCGCTTTTCTCTAAAAGTATCCACATACATACCAACAAAACTTAAGACTTGTCAAACTCTTCTGTTTACCCCATGCAGTTTATATTGAGATTTCTGCTATTTGTGAATAATAATGTCAATTCAAGCTTGTAACATGTTTGAATGTCAGAGAAATTTTCCAATATCCAAGTCTAGCTGATAAGTAAAAATTAGTTAAAGGTAAAAAAGAAAAGACATCATCTTTCATCAGCTACTAGAGAAATTAAAACATCCTGTGACAAAGTGAACCTATGTTGGTGTATTGGTTACACAGATTAACGTTCTCTTGGTATAAGACCAGCTGGCAGTTGCTGCAGTAGCCTCCCCACTGAAACTTGTCTCTGCTCTACTGGAGATGTACTGGCTATTTCGAAATGTGAGGCTATATGCCCAAGTTTTGTTATTTGTTATGATACAGTTAAACTTTAAAAGAGATTAAAGACAGGCAGCTGTTTACAACATATGTGTCTTGTGGTAGAAGCATTAGGCAGACTTGTTAGGCTACAGCTAATGACAGTGTGTGCAAACTTTATTTCTAGATTAAGCCAGCAGCATATGGAGAATATAACTAATTCAAACTCAATTTAAACAATATCTATCTTAATACTAAGTGACTAAAGAGAAGAAAGCATATTGATCAGACTACGGATGACAGTTCATTTCAGTAGGTAGGTATTTAAATTGTTTTATTTGTGGCCTGAAGATTCTTAATACATGCATGCAAGAAATCCTTTCAAAAAAGTAACTGAAGGAACTATTAAAATATTACAAATAATATTTGACATAATCAGTCTTACAAAAATGTAAATTTGTCAATACAGAAATAGATGTTTTCAATGCCTCTTCCAATATACCAAACCTGACTATATTCTGTAAACTAAAAAAGGGGAAAAATAAACGTGCAGATATACAAGAGATTGGTAAAGGTGAATGCATGAGAGAGAAACCCTCTGTTTTTCCAGTAGTCATGGACCTTCTGGTCTCTGTATGGTCTTTCCTATGATTCCTGCTTCCCCCTTGGTTGCTGGGGGCTGCTGGGGCAAAGGGTCACTACAGGATGGCCCAACCTAGGCTGGGTACACAGAGTGTTCTTCAGCTTGGTGGGAGCAAGCTGCATTTGCTTTTCTGTAAGTGCTTGCTGTTGGAAGGCTAGCACTGAGGGTTAAAATTCATCTGTACACTGAAAACTCTGCCATCTGAGGGAGCTCCTGAATTGAGTCCCTTGTTCATCCCAAGGGGTGATAGGTGGCCATTTACTGAAAGGACCCACTCAAGATGCCTTGTGAGGTTATGCAAACTTCGGTGAATTTATATGATGATGCAATCTTTTCTTTCATGTGCCTTAAGCATGGGCAGTTGTTGTTCTCTCCCTTGCATTTGGTTACAACCTTCAACTTAAAAAATATGCTGTGGCTTGGGAGGAAGGTGTATTATGTTAGACATACAATAATGTTTTCACCCTCTTGTGAGCATTTCTTATGATCACTCTTGAGGAAAAAGTGACCTTTCCATTCAGATCTACCAATTAGAGCAGCAACCATGAAGCTTTTTTGTGCTTTTTATGTTGTCTTTCCCTCTGCTGAATTAGCTTTCTTTTCAGACTTGGTAGACACGTGCTTCAGCTCTCCTGAAATTCTGATGCACTGAATTCTTACACAGGCAGGATGCTATGAATTGCTGTAGTTCTTTTTGGGTAAGAATATTATCAGAGAAACCTTCCCCCCCCCCCCCTTAATTTACTTGGTTAGTTCCAGCCTTGTCCATATTTATACAAATAGAAAACCTTTGTCTGAACATCCAAAGAATTACTCTAACACCACCTCTTCAGTAATGTTCTTGCAATGTCTTTTGTTAAAGGTGCTGGATAAAGAGAGTGATAAGCAACGTTTTTCCAAATACCTGAAAAACGTTTAAATTAAGTCTGAATTTTGAGTAGTTTTAAATGAGTTCTTGCTCCACCTAAATCAGTTTACACATTCTCACTTGAAAGCAATGTAATTTTTCTGTCAAAAAAAATCACTACTACTATTTAGGAAAAATCAAACAAAGATTTGGAGTTCTGCTCTTAAATCTCATAATGCTTAATTTCAGCACTGTTAAAGTCAGTGAAATCTTTAAGTTTTAATGTGTACAATATTGAAACAATTTTGAATAAATAAAGAAGCTATTTTAGTCTAATTATCGCCTCTATTTTGTGCAGAGTTGAGTGGTTGCAGTATAGGGGGTGAAAGTAAATTGTTGGGTTACTGGTAAAATGATTGTCACAAGTTACAAATTCAGATGTGGGAAAGCTTATTTTGTAATGATTCTGCTTAGAGTTAGTAATGAAACTGCTGCTCCAAGGAAGAAAACAACAGAGAAGTAAAGGGGAGGATACGTGGGGGTTTTTTTGGTTGTTTTTTTTTTTTTTTTTCCTGACATACTCTAAGTATGGTAGGAACCCCAGTTCACCCTGAAGTTCAAAACTGGAGTGCCTCCTTGAATGACTCCTGCTTGCAGAATGGGCTCTGAATCTGCTGTCATGTGTTTTCCTTGGAGGAGCTCATTTCCTTCCTGAGGAGGTCTGCAAGGTCAGGCAAATATCTGATCTTGGAAGCTGCCTGTCTCAAGGCGGCTCTTCTGAGTCATTATTTCTACAGAAAAATTCATAGGGAAAGTCTGTCAGAAACCCTGGAGTGTAGCTAAGCACTTCAGTAATGGGAAACCATTTTCAGCTGGGCATGCCAGGTAGAAGAGAAGTGTTCTGAGGCTTTGGGGATTTGTTTTCTTATACAGTATGTATGTAATTTCAGTATTCTTGTTTAAGGGTCAGAATTCATGTAATTGGTTTCTAGTGCTATGAAACAGTAACAGCTTGGTAGTGTGAGTAATAGGCCACCTGTCCAATCTTAAAAATTTGGCCCTATTACTCTTTTGCTTTATGTTATGTTTACAGTATATACCAAGTTCTGGCCTCAGACACACCAGCAGAATTCCACATAGCTTCAGAAAATATTATTGGATTTTTTTGTTTATTCATACTTGCTAATAATTTATTTATTAGGTACTTATTAGTGACTATTTGGGGGTTTTCTTATTTATACTGTTAGCACTGAGCATACATTATGGGGTCACTGAACTGATTTAACAAGCCTGCTGCTGCCAAAAAATGGTTCATCCTGTTACGTTGTTCTCTCTGTCTTTTTTGCATGCTACTGTCATTCTGCTGAAGCAGCTCTGGCACTGTTGCAACCCTTTGGTGAACTGATTCCCTGCATTTTCTGCTGGCAGTGAGCAGCCCCAGCATTACAGTGGTGCAAGCATGCCCAGGGTGGGACCACTGAGTCTACTCCATTTTCTTCCTCTTTAGACACCCAGCCATATTCAGTGTACTCTAGGAAGACTGCTGCACTAGATGCTGACAATAGATGCACAAGTCAGGTGCCTAAAATACAATTTCTCAGCAGCCAAATCAATTTAATGGCTGGTTTCTGTGCGTCTATCATTTTCCCCCGCCTGTAGCAGTGCATCCTTATTTCCTCATCATCATCTGTTCCATGCCTGTCTGATCCCACCCTGATCTATGCCAGCTCTCAAAGTTGGTAAAAAATGAACTCTGCATAGTAAGTGAATGATTTTATGGATGTCTAGCAAGTTGAAATGACTCAGTGATGGGTCAGACTTACTCTGGTTCTGGCACAAAGATGGGGATCTTACAGAGTAGGACAGGGAGGAAAGTGATTGAATGGACTTTAAATAAAAACTTTAAAGCTAGGAGGAGTAATTCCACCTTTAGCCTATAACTGTGTATAAAAAGGGCATATGGCAACTTCTCTATGTCCAGCTCTGTTAAGGGTTGTTCTCTGTATCACCACAAGCTGTTGTTAAGATGTACGGATGTGACTCTTGACATTGAGTCAACCTTTCAGAATTTGAAGAATGCTGAAAAAAGAAAGCTTTCTTTTTTCTTGTGTCATTAAGTGGCCAAAAAGTATTTTTGCTGATAAACCCCCCTGTATTGGTAGACAAAGCAAAATAAACTACAGAGGTAACAAAAGTGGTGATGTAACTATGCCTATACAAAGACTTTTTTCAGTACAGAAATTTGCTGCAGAAGTTGCACCCTTCACATGATGTTAGCACTCTGGCAAAAGCTTCTAATGTAGGTTCTAATGTGAAACTGTGGCTTCTGTTGAGAATAATAGTAGAACAAATCTGATCGTTGGAGGTTTTTGCACCCTTGCTGTGAATTTTGCTCTATGATTAAGCTTTAGATAACCCACTAGTATATATACTTAGAACTTACTGTAAGTCCTCCAGACAGTTCTAAAAAAATTGAACAAATATTTCACAAATCTGTCTTAAAGTTTGAGCTTGGAAACAGTCACAAAGTAATTTGTTTTAGAGTTCCTTGAGAACTCTTACTATATTTCTAGTAGAGATACAATGTTTTCTGCTTTTGGAAAAGTTCATCCATGAAAAATATGGCAAAACTGTGGTTTCGTTATTTATGTATTTGTCTTGATTTATACACGTGACTTTTGAAATAGTCCTGGAATATTCCTTGACATGTAGTGGAATAGATATGTCTGGTAATTCCCTTTTAAACACAAACCAGCAGGACTTCAATATCTGAGCTGCAACAGGTGTAGATATATCTGATTTTGAATAACTCCTGTCAGAGCCTTCCCACTTTCTCACAGACTGCAGGATAAAATGGGCTTGGGAGTCATGCTCATTAAAACAGGGCTATTCTAAACTAAATAAAGAGCAAATTCCAAAACACATCAGAGCTAATTTGCCATTGTTTTCACCATAAACCATAATGAATCCTCATCAAATAAATGCAGCTGCTATGGTGCCGTATCCAAAATAATGTAATTAAATTGCTGCTTGGGGAATTTTAGAATATAAATTTGGCAGAGACTTGTTACTGGCAATTCGACAGCGAGGCATTTATAATCTTATCCAGAGAGGTGATCCTGTGTTCTGTCATTCTAAGAACAGAGAGAAGAAACAGATCCAGGATGACAAATGGCCAGACCAAAATCTGAAACAAGAAACCACAAGAACTAATCCAAGCCATGCTGGAAAGCCTGTAGGGAAGGCAAGGGGTGGACAGGAGGAAAAACCTTGGATGGGTTACATTAGAAAAATTCTCCACCACACTCTGTGGTGACAAGGTCAACAAGGAAAAAGGGCCCACCAAAGGGAGCCTGCAGGAGCCACAGCTTTGCCACCATCAGGGTCAGAACAGTCACACCTTATCAGGCAAGGGTAGCTCTGGGGCATCATGCTCAGAGCTAACTCATCCTCCCTGCCTGCTCCCCTACAAAAACATTCCCCCCCCCCGGCTGCTGTTAGTAAGTGTGTGTTGACTGTAACTCAAACAACATCCATCTGAGGGAAAGCAGTGATGCTGGGTAGCTTGGTCTTTTGCGTGATGAATTCCCCAGAGCTGTCAGGACCCAGGCTGGCACGTGGAGATACCACATACAACTAAACATCTGTAGAAACTTCCATGATGAATGTGTGCTGAACGTACCACCATTGTCTCTTCTTGGGCTGTTCAGGATCAAACAAGCTGTCATTAAAGTATCAAAAGTTATGATGCAGTGATCACTACAATCATTTTCTTGGTTACAAAACTGTAAAACTAAACCCAGGGTCATCTTGTCTCATCAGAAAGAAGGTTTTATTTCTAATTTGTGTTAAAAGTGACCCCAAATCAAATTCTGATTTCAGGAGAGGGGAATTTGCATTGCAGCCAAATCTGAGCCTTTAAATGTTTATAATTCATAATCCTTAGTATGCCTGTTTTAATTAAGCATATATGAAATATTGCAGCTTAGAGCATACTTTAACAGCTATGTTTCTGTTCTTTTATGTGCTAAGCAAAGCTCCTGGGATTGTGTTTCCAATATGAATATTCAGTATTATGGCTTCAGAATTGGGTACCCATGAATATTTAACATTGCATGTTCCCAAAGGAGTTACCTAACACTTCAGCTCAGGGATAGCTGATCAGATGAAGCCAACAAAGTCCTTCATGTTATCTTCAAACAAAGTCCTTCACATTATCTTCTCTTCTAAAAATTTTTTTTATTCCTTAGTGCATAGCAGTTACTGGCAAAGTTGCAGAAGCAGCAGCTGACAGAAGTGCCAGCAGAAGTAATTGAAAAAGGGGCAGGGGGTATGGCAGGAAAATTTCCAGCTTTTGATAAAAACCAAAAAAATATAATTTGCTAAAGAAAGGAAAGTGTAGAGATCAAATGTTGAGATTAGAGAATAACATGTTCAACAGTAAAGTTCACAGAACAACTTTGATGTGGAAAGAACATTAGAAAAAACTAAGAGCAAAGAGTTCAGAGGTAGGTGGGAATCCCTATTGTATGTATATAATTAGAGAAAAACTTTATTTTGTGGTTTGATATTCTTTCTACCCAAAGGTTTAAAAGAAGACAAAATGAGCCTGCCGTATGCTTCTCTTGCTCAGCATTGGCCAGTAAACATTCTTTTTGATGGGAATAAAAAATAGTTATTAGAGCTAACATTTGGCCTCAGGTAAATGTTGCAGCAACATAAATCTACTCTAGCAACGGACGTATCTCCTGAATTTGAACTGCCAGAAGGGGAAGTGAAAAGAGGAACAGGCAGGGTGAGATTTGTAGGTCAGTCACGGATTTCATATAATGCATTTGTTTATGTAGCTTTGCAAACCCAAAGCTGTCTGAGATTTAGAAAAACAAATATTCATGTCTTCTCAGAAGTTTGCCAAATGAGAGAGTGCTGGCAATCTTAGCAAGAGGCTGAAATCATTTGTTGCCATGTTGTTTCAGCTCACAATAAGCTTTACAGCTATCCTGGATTTCATACGTAATACCTTCAGCATTGCTGAAGGCAATCAGGTGCCTCGATCCCATGCCATACCCAAAAATATGTTTTAGCAGTTGCTTAATAACTCCACTGTGATTTTTTTTTTTAAGCATTGCTGGATGATGACTTTGGTTTTGGCCTGTCTGTTCGGGTTAATTGACTGCAAAGTCACTGAGAAAATGCTGGCATAATGTTGAGCTTATTGGAAGGATCTGACTGGTCTTATCCTGTAATTTAATCAATAGACTTGAGTAACATTTTTAGTGACCGCAAATTCATCACAAATGGGGTTTTGATCCTAAAGCTGTTTCCACTTTTGAATAGAACTGCAGAATCAGTTTGAGGTGAGGAAAAAAATTGCCTGGAGATAAATTCTACTCATGTTGTCCCTCTTTTACTCACTAACTCAGTGATTATGGAATTTGATTTTTATCTCAGCATGAGAGTCTTGGAAATCACACCTCCCTCTGCAAAAGGACAGTGTCTCCAAGGAGAAAATTAGAGGGGATTTGGAGTGGGCTCTTCTTTTTCTCTCTTCACTGCACTTTGTGTCTTTCACTTGTGAGGGTAGAAATCAATTCTTCCTCTGACTCTTTCCTCAGCAAACTGGAGTAGCATAGTGTGCCACACGTGGTGTCTCTTATGCCCGGTCAGCCACAGGTGCTGGGCTCTGCCATCCCTGGGGTCCATAGGCTGCTTTCCCAGCTGCTTTGGTGCACAGGATTGTCAGCAGCACACAGCCTCAACACTCACTGCTGCTGAAACGGCTTTAGCAGCAGAGATGTCATTGGCTGTGTTTGCCTTTCTAGAGTATGGAGGTTCAGTCCCTCTTTAAAAAAAAATGGGAAATCCTGGTTAAGTTAATTCTTTTCCCAGTCCAGGGTGGGGACGGGACCAAAGAGACACAGCCACTTTTTTGCTTGAAGTATTTTGGTTTGGCTGCTGACCCAGAAAATCAATTACAGTCACAGCCCTACATAGTGCAGAATAAGGTAATATTCAGTATGACAGTGGTTATGTCTGGCCTATGCAGAGCTAAGACACCTATGGAGGCTGATTTCCATGTGCTGTCTTATTTACCACTTTATACTCCTTCACATTCTCTAAAGGAATACTGTTTTCTGTGAAGGTTTATTTAAAGTAGAGATGCAGTACATTAAGAGAACACCAACTTTTTTTTTTCTTTTTTTTGGCACAATAGTTCTACAGACTGGTCTTAGATGAAGTTCAGCTAATTTATATACTAACAATAGTGAGCTGATATTTCCTCTGATACTGAGACTTGGCAGAGAGGACCAGAAGGAAGTGGTTCAATCCAATATATAAGAGAACAGCAAAAGGGAAAAAAAGAGACTTCCTCTTTATTATGTGAGGAGAATAATATATTACAAATAATTTCCACCCATTAAAATGCCCTTTTGTTTTTACAGCCTGGTTGAGAATATGTGGTCAGTCTAGTTTTGATCACTGTAATATCTTTGCAACATCCCATTTTTGCTTCCTCATATCTATAGCTGGCCTTTGCATGTGTTGCATCTGATGCCAGCTGTTTACATTCAAAGGTCATTAACCAGGACACTTATTACTAAAGAGTAGTGGTCCAAGTTTGGGCTATTCTGGCCCAGCTGTTGCAGCTGGATTTTTGTGGTCCTCAAATCTTGTTATTTCTGGATACCTTCATCTCTGATCAGCTGACTAGCTGTAACTTCGTGAGAGTGCTAGTGGGCCAGGGATATTTAAATCAGCTTTCTTTAGTTTTGTGAATCCCAAGGTTAAATCCCAGGTTGAGAAGCTTCCCAGACAGTTTGAAGAAAACACTGTGCATGAGTTATCACTCTGATTACTGAATGGTATGTTTTTGCATTATAGTTGAATAATAATTAGAGAATAAAGAAGGAAAGATTTTACACTGTTCTTTTTTTGTACACCATTAACAATGCATCAGTGTTTCATTTGTTAATGTAAGGGAAGTTTTCTTTACTAAAGAACATCGCTTCTGTGGCCCATTTTGTGTGACTAGTGTTAGGAAACTGTCTATTAGTGCTTGTCCCTGCCAGCCTTACTTCAGCCTCAGAGCACTGAGCGGCTTGTGTTGTTTGCAAACTAGTTTAAATGGAATTTCTTAATGATGAACAAGTTCTAGTACTAGTTTTAACCCGGCTTTTCATCTTAGTTTAGCTTGTATACTAACAACACAGCTTTTCTGTGTCAGCTCTACATCAGATCAGGATGTTTTTTCTATTAGCATCCATTCTGCTCAAGGGGACTTCATGGGAGAGATGGGCTCAGGAAACCCAGTGTGGTTCACTGATTCTGGCCAACTGAAGTTGAGCAGCAGTCATTATTGTGATATACGTTTCACATTCTTATCCCTGGCCAAGTTTGTAATAAAAAGCTTCCATATACCCAGGTTTTTTCAGATGTGTCCTCTCCTTCTGGATTGTGCAGATTTTAAAGGCTGTAAAAGAGTGCCCAGAATTTCTTAATGGTAACTCTAATGGATCACACGCTTGTTGGATGCTCTTCATCTGGAACCCAGAATGTCTTTGGGATTTCCAGCAATCACCACCCCAGGCATGTGCACGCTGCTCTTTACCTATAAACAGGAATTCTGATGCTGTCAGGACATCCCAGCCTATATGCGCTATATTATATATTCATTTTCAACTGCATAATAAGCCTCCAGGAGGTCCCTGGGAAGGGCTACAGTGCCCAGATGGCCTTTGCAGCCCCAACAATTCTATATGCCATTAATACCTCAGATTTATTGAATATACAACAATGTTCACAGCCTTTCAATCAGGAACTCTTGACTAGCAATAACAGAATCCTCTTCTATGTAACCCAAGCTCCTGCTTCCCCGGATGATCCACATGATGGTAGACATAGGTGGAAGCAAAACCCCCACCAGCTTTCTAACTACAAAGAGGTATTTGCATAGTGAGAACGGTCCATTTTACTTTTGCTGACCCACTTAACACTGTGTTGATGCTTCAGTAGAAAAGCTGGCCCTGTTGGGGAAATATCTCTAGTGAGTATTTAAAATGTATATAAATGCCTTGCAAGTATATTGGCTATATTAGTCTTGAAGGTAAAAGAATGATTGTGAGGTGCAAGGAAATCTGTCACCAGGATAGTGTGCATTTGATCTTTGTTTTACTCTTTATGTCACTATTTCATTCTTCTTTATTTTCCTTATTTCATTCATTAATTAGTAGCCTGTGATGTTATGGTGAAAATGGTTCAAAAACATGTCGTGTCTTTCTGCTATTGATTCCAGCTCACACAACACTGTTTCAATGGGAATTTCCATTTCTGGAATCACTTGTTACTGTATCTGCTTGATTTATTTCTGGTCAGAGTCATAAGAGACACAAAATAACAGTATTAAAAGAGAAAAAATTGATGCCTCCTGAGCACTCTTTTTTCCTTCTGGGACAGTATTCTTTCCTCCTGAATTAAGATAATGCTACTCAACTGCTTTCATTTTTTAAGTATATAATTACATATCTTCTGAGTCTCCTAATGCATTTTTTTGCCTTCAAACTGTATGCAAAATGGGGTAATTCATGGTTCTAACACATTTTAAGATATTTCTGAGGCAGATATTTGGTGGGACTGTTATTTACTGACTTCTTAGTCTGAAGAACATCAGCATTCATGGTTTCATTATAACATTATAAATTGCTATTTGACTGAAGTGAAGGGCTTCTTATTTTGATGACAAATTAATTGAAGATTCTAGTTTTAATGTAACTTAATAATTAAAAATATTTCAAGACAGATGTATTTTACTCAGTTAATTTGTAAAAAATTATAAAAGAGTGAAGGATAGGAAAGAATGAAAATCAGCATTTAAAATATGTAAGAAAAGAAAAGGTAAATAAAAGCTTTGTAAAGGCCCCAGTCCTGTATATGGAAATCTTACTGTTGATTTAAATATGAGCTGGAACTTGCCCTTTAGCAGAATGACTGCTTACAAGATATGGGACTGTCATTATGTAAAATGGTTTTGTGTATTTGCTATATTTTATTCACATCACAGAAAACATCCAAGAGCTAAAACCCCTAGGCTAGCATTTAATGTCTAAAACAAGTTTAGTAAACCTCTTATTTTTATTGGCAACCTGCAGTCTGTTGCAGCTCTCATTCTGCTGTCAAAAGAAGGGTCTTTAGTGAGGTAAAACATGAGCTTTTCATGTCTGGGGTCTTGGCAGAGGACGAACACTGGAGTCTCAGTTCGGCGTCTGATGTACAATAGGTGATTTCACAAAGCACCTTTGCAATTTGGCAGACTTGTTTGCAAGAGACCTCAGAATTAAATGACTGAATTATTTAACATTATCCCATAGAAATCTGCCTCTGTAGGTCAAATCTGAAGTTAAATCACTAAAAGTACGGCAGTTTTTTCTTCCTATGCTGTTCCAAGCCTCAGAGTAGAGCAGCGGACATCTGGCTCAACTCAGTATGTGCTTCACCCTTTAGGTATTGGTGTGAAATGTATTTACAGCTCTGAGATACACTGAAGAAGTCAGTGAGTAGAGATGTGACACTTTTCAGTATTTTTTCACCTAAACTGTATCCAGAATCACCAAATTAAATCTTACTGTAAATACTGTGGGTTATGTTTATGGAATTTGAACTAATGTTACTTTATTTCTTTCTACTGTGATTGTGACTCCTTACAAAGTGCCATCCAGTTTTTGTCTTCCATTTTTAAGAGTGTACTTCACTTTCTGTACCCTACACTTTCAAAGTTGGTGTTAACGTTGTTCTGCAATGGCAGACCTGATTCCTGGCTTGTTGGCATCAGCAGAAAAGGCTCCAGATGACTTTGGAGGCTGCTGCACAGGTACCACAGGGAACTGATGGCTATACCCTTAAAAAATTTACTAGGATTAATTTGAGTGTTTTGTCTGCATCTTGAGTAGTGAAGTCTCAGGGAGGTCCACGGAGTCAAACTGTGTCTAAACCATTTAAAAGCACTGCAGCAAAACCCAAGACCTTTGACTGAGTACTTAATTGAGCAATTAAATGCACAGGTACCATGAACTTTGCATTGTGAGTTAGGTACCTGACTGCTATTTATCAATTAACTCCTGTACAAACCCTAATAATGTCATTGTATAGTATTTTTATCACATATCTTTTGTCTCATTCCACACAAAATATGTCTGGAAAACTTTAAAATACTAGGTTTTTCTAAAATACATTTTTTAATGTTTGATTTAGAGGAAAAAATATGTATACACACTCTTTAAGATTACTCCTTGTTCTATTTGCTCTTGGCTGTTTGATTTAAATTGTACAAGGCAGAGATCATGTCTCCTCTGGTTTTGTAAAGATCCAGGGGTACTTTCATCATATATAGGTGACCGAGGGTCTAATTCCAAGATTAGCTCTTCATAGGTAAGGTTCTACAGGAGGCTATGACACATTAGGCATTATTAAATCCAGGTGTATAATCTCCTGCAGGATCAGGATCTCATATGTGAATTTTTCAGATCAGGCATGTTTGATGCAAGTGTTGCATCTAATTTTTACTGCAGTTCTACTTTACTTAATTATCCCTGTAGTCTGACTGAGATATAAGGAGGTCAATTAACTTTCACAAGGTTCATGGTGTTCCTTGACTCAATTCCTCAACAGCCAGACTGAGTAACCTCCTTATTTAACAGTCATGTCTTTCTCAAATTATGGAAGACCTCTGCTTTGAGACTTAGAGATGGATATTTATTATCAGTATTTGTTTGATGGGTTCAAAATTATTTCACGTATTGTTTCATACTGCACTTCTGCAATGCAGAAGCCATCAGCATTATAGTTAAAGCAAGACACCATGGAAAAAAAGGCCATGTTTTCTAATAAAGTCAACTTTTCTAAATACATGCATTGGATAAATTGTGGCATTTATCTGTTGGCCTAGTCTAAGGATAATGGGAAGCTGTTTATTCTGCCTCTATGGGTAACCTGCTTCTTCAGTATGCTTAGGTCCCATGAGGTGGGTTAACTGTGATGTGACCTCTACCTGGAAGAGGTCACAGCAGTCCAATGCATGTTGCTTGCAAATAAAAATTATCCTGCATTTTGTGATACCATTTGGAACGGAACTTTTAAAGACTGTTCATGTTATCTCAGAGCTTTTAGGAAGGGACATGAACACTAAAAACAAATACAGTGTACCAGCCCCATGTAATGGAAATACATGGTGAAGTATAGTGATCTGTAGCTATCATCAGTTGTACAACTTGCAAAAGTAAGAGGCACTCATATGAGGGTTTATTGGATAAAGTCCAGGGCTGCTGTTTCAAAGCACTAAGCAGAATTGCAAAATAATAGTATTTTCCAGGAATGCCTCCAAACAGCATTGTTTTACCACAGTACGAGAAACAACAAACTAAAAGCATTCCTTTCTCTTTGGCATAATTTTCACCACATGACGATGCTACATAGACATGTTAGAAAAAAACAACATACTCTTTTAAATGTAGAGCTGCATAAAGCAGAAAGATTTAAAAATTTAAGAGTCTATAATTTTATCTTCTTAATTTCTTGGTATACTAGGTTTAAATCAAATAACTGAGTGTTAAACATTCTTTAGACTGGGATCCATTTAAAGCATTGCAGCTAGCATTACTCTGTCCTGCAAGTCATCATTGTAAAGTAGGACTGTATCACGTCCCAGATGTATAACCAACCTGAAAATCAGAGAGCAGCCTATTACTACTAGCTGTGACTTTATTTGTTCCTGTGAGTCACCATCAAAGATTATGATAGAGATGACAGAGATCATGCAGTTTTTGTATTATATAGTGGATTGCACCTGAAAATCAACTCTTTCAGTCATTGGGCTAGCATTACTCTTCGACAATTTTGGAGGCTGGAAATTATTTTGGACACTGTGACAGGTATATGATCTTTTGATTTTTGTCTGGACTTTTTAATTTAGAGTCTTTATCTAAACTTTTGAGCCACAATACTAGCAGAACTTAGGCTGGGAGAAAAGCTTTGTTGGAACTTCAAAGAAAACCACAGCGTGAAGTAGAAGCAATGTGACACTGAAGAACACCACAAATGTTCTTTCATCACTTCTATTGTACTCTTTCCTCTTGAAGCACTTCAAAACCATATCTACTCCCACACTTTCTGTGAGTGTACCCTTAGTTTTAAAGCGAGAATGGAAAGCATTGTGTTCGTCTCACCCACAGTCGTTGCCAAGCCTCGAGATGGAACCTAGGTTTTTTTTTTCTTGTGTCAGTAGTCAAGTATGAGCATTGTACTCGTATTTTAACTAGCAAACAACGCTGCCTCAAGTAACTGAAAACAGAATTCTCAATTCCTATCTAGGTTTCAGATTTGGATTACCTATTCCAAGTATTTCAATGTTTATTTCAAAGAAAGAAGATGAACAAATGTTTTATTTCTAATTAAGTTGGATGGAAGTACCTCAAAAAGTATCTCAGAAATCTGACAAAGCATTATGTCCTAGTGGAACAAATAGAGCAACCTGAAACTTCACAAATAATGAATGCTGCAGTGTAACTTCCAATAGAAAATCTCAGCACAGGGCACAGGCAGATTAGATCAGGTTTATCTTTGATCAAGAGCCAAAAGCATCATGAACATAATGATAGTAATTTTGTTTTATTCTTTTGTTTTCATAGAGAACATGAGATAAGCATTGGAAACATTATTTATGTTAACAGGGAATTTCATGATTAAATTATTTTATTTAAAACAAAGCTAAGACTGAATGAAATAAAATTGTATACTCTCTTCCCATCCTTACTCTTAATATTTAATGAATTATCTTATGTTCTATCATCTGTTGTCTAATATTCTATTTCATTCTTCGGTCTTCAAGAAAAAACTAAATATAGTCTAATGGCTGGGCACAGAGCCACTTTTAACACTGTAATTCACTTCAACATTTTTTGATCATTTCAGAACCAGTAACTGAATTTCACAGAAATTATTAGGTCACAAAGATTCAATTTCCATTCCAGTGTAAATTTTCAAATAGAGACACTTAAGTGTTTTGTTTTTTTTTCTTAATTAAGGCATTCCAATCTGTGTTGCAAAGAAAAGAGTTAGTCCAAAGGTTAATCACTACCTATTTTTGCAGAACTGTTATTACAGAGATCTACAGATATCAGGGTGATAGGGGTGTGTATGGGATTAGGAGCAGGGACAATTAGGAATTTGGAAATTAACTTTCTGTTGCTGTTTTTTGTAAATGATAGTATATGTGATGATTTTTTTCCTCCAGGAATGATTCATTTTTAATAAAGTTTCTGCAGAGAGAGCCAGAAATTGCTCAAGGGAAAGAGAAAAGGAGAACTATCTCAGAATAACCTTAATATTTTTCAGTAATGATTCTGGAAGTTCATAACTGTTTCTATAAGCAAACGTACATGTAAAGGGGGACTTGTGAAAAAGGATGATAGGAACTGCATGCTCTAGTCACAAGTAGGCTGCTAAGTGACATTTAAGGCAACTTGTTCAAATCAGTAATACAGGATACCAAAGTTCAGGTATATATTAAATAAAATATGTATTCAATATGTAACTCTTTATAAACATTAAAATCACAGCAGAAACACAGACCTCACATACTAGTGTATTCATATACTATGAGAAAATTGTTCTGCTATTCAGGAAGGAAAACATAGCTCCTTAAATTTGTAGCTATGTTGAAAAAGTCATCTTGGGGCCAAAAGGCCAAATGTAGAAGTTAAATTCTACGTTTTTGCTTATCCTGTGGAGTTTGACCAGTGTATTCAGTTAATACAGTTATCTTTATACCATCAGTCATACAAAGTTCTACAGTTCATTCATTTTCTTGCTAGAATACATTCAGCCAGCTGTGGTTTTCCTCATAGAGGTTTCCCTCCCTGTGGTCCCACACCTTCTTTTGTTCCTTAAACCACATGGACTTCCTTTCTCAATAGCTGCAACTGTTTCCTTGTTCCCATCTGTCTTCTGCTGTCTTTAAAACTTTCCCTCAGAGAATATGCATCTAAGAAATTAATTTTTAAGATTTTTGACACTTTGACCTTTAATGACATTTGTGGGGCTTGACATCTTTCTCTGAGTCATATCTCAGCATCCCATACACTCAGTACTTCTCATCAGCATACTTGGGTTTGGCTTATTGCAGTTGAGATCAGTCAGGAAAAAGCTCCGAAGGGGAAAAAGCTGAGGGAGAAACAAACACAGCTTGAAACAAAAATCAAACTTGCTGGGTCTGGAGAAAATCAGCTAGCCATGTTGGTTGCATAATGCATATTCACAGAAATGATTTAATTTTTTCAAGGTATTTGTAATCACTGACATATACACATACACATATATATCTTTGCATATATACAATATATATCTGTATGTACATATATATCTACATGCAGGTAGATACTTTTGTATATGTGTATGTGTATGCATTTGTCTAAACCAATAGGGTTTTTCTGGCTAAAACACAAAGTTTCTCATCTCCTTAGCCTTTCATTTTTTGATACAGCTGCTTACATGCTCATGTCCTTGCTTGCCCATCTGATCATTCTGTATATGCTTGCCTCCTTGTGCATGTTCATTAAAAACTGCAGGGAAAAATTTTAAAGGTTAGTTTTATGATTTTTTTTTTAACTTATAAACATTTGGGATATTTGTCTAACCATAAATTATTGTTTTTAAAGCATACTCTAATATTTACATATAAAGTTGATAAATTAGTTTAATTTTGACCATCACTCATCAGTAATCAAATAGTCATCTGTGGGCTATGGATAATTATCATTATTGACGTTTTAGTTTAAATACTCTAACATTTAAACAAGGCAGTATTTGAGTAAGTGTCCCTGGAGGGAATGTTTCAGTGCTCAGCTCTGCCTTTAATTACCACAAATTTCTTTTAACTTCACAATTATTCACTAGTGATATTTTATCTACAGATAAATGTCTTATACACTAAAGAAGGAAAGGGTTTCTAGCAAGCTCAGAATTCAGCATTTTGCCCTTTCCTGTCTGTTGATAATTAGTATATTAACTGATTCTCTGAATATTGATTTATTTTCTGTCCTTATTTTTTTATAATTTGAAGGCTCACATCGGTGTTTGCATGTTGTAGAAGTGTCATAGTTCAGACAGATTCCTAGTGCTGGGTAACTGTCTGCATATTTACAAAGGAGCTCTAAGGGTGAGCACATACTTATGCAGCTTGATGAATTCCAGCCTAAGTCCTCTGAACCATTCCAAGAGGATAGAAGAAGACTACCTTCTCACTCAGAGGATATAGAAATGGGGCACTATCACTGCAAATGGCAAAGTCTGTCTACCCAGATATGGTGGATTAGATGGATGCTTGGTGTGATTCTTTGGAATTAATGAAGAACATCTTTTTAAGATAGACCAGTTCTTGGGAAACTTAAAAAAAAAAAAAAAAAAAAAAAAAAAGGAGGAAAGGTGCCAGTCTATAGATCTAACTGTATTGTTATGATCATTTAGATCTTTTTCATTGATTTAGACGCTTTTCCCAAATTTGACAGGCACACAAGTGTTGCAAACGTGAATGTGAAACTCTGATATTACAACAGATGTGCTAAAAGTGCAAAGCTGTATTCACTGTAAAACTTTAATTCTTTCCAGGCTGTCAACTATGCTTTTACTTGTCCTGTTACAGCTAGTGATGCTGAAGTGATATATTGCAATATAGTATACTGTGTAATAATGTATAGTGTATATATATGTATTTTAGTATACAACATAATGATATATAGTGGTACCCTGGTGTTATTGTAGCACTTTCCAGCTGAGGTTGATACTATACTTTCTGTTTTGAGAGTGGTGCATGTTCAAGAATTTTGGCAAGAATTTATTCTTGGCTTTTACTTCTCCTGTGGCCAGAGGTTAGCTCCTTTCTGTGTGTACATAACCCAGCCCCAATCCAGTTTGGAGACTCTGAAAAGGTGGCAAGTGTATTAGAAATTAGGCTGTATGGGCAACAGGATTAACAAAGCTACACGTAGAGTGGCCTGTGCCTTGGTAACCACTCCAAATAAGCCCAGTTTCCTACCATGCTCTGTGGATTCAGTTTTCCTTCCTTGCAATACTTCTTGAAAACCCATGGATGTCCTCAGTACCTCTTTCCTTCCTTAGGCTATCGGCTGGGCAAGCAGCAGTGCAGCACAGGGGGTGAGTCCAGGGTAGGGGCACATTCCAGCAGGCCTTGTGGGTCAGCTCAGTTCATTAACTGAGTCCTCACTCACTATGCAGCAGTCAGTTTTAGTGAACTTCGTAGGAATTCAAGATATCCAGGTCTTCTCTCTCTGTCTTTGAAGTTAGCCATTCAGTTTGTAAGCTATTGTAGATGTGGCAGGTAGTTGCACGGAGGTACCACAGGCAGTCAGGTCAAAGTTAGAGAAGGATGAATTTAAATGAAAACCCATTGGAAACAAAACCATTTGTATCCTCGGTATATTTTCTCCCTCTAGAATGCTAAAAAGCTACTTTTTCAGTCCCTACTCTTGTCTCCTTCCCCGGCACAACTCTACACAGTGAGTTGGATCAAATGTTTGCAGGGAGTGGCTGTTGTATTTTTCTGTACTTATGAGTGACCCCCATGCTTCTAGAGATACACGTTCTGAGGATACTCAGCATTCTACAGTTGTAACTTGTTTGTCTAGAAAAATAAGCATGCAAATAAAATATTTCTGATTAGCTGAAATCTGACTGACCCTTTGCTTGTAGAGCTTCTTTGTGTGGCAGAGCGTACAGATGCTACAATGGGGGACGTAAAGCACCTATGTTGAGCTTATGCAAGATTTGAAAAGTTACTCAGGAGTTAGGTTGGCCAAAATGTAGTGTTTCTAATGTTTTCTTAAGTCCATGCCTTGTAAATGTGTCCTTCAAATCTGAGGCATCTGGAAAAAAAAAAATCAGTAACATCTCTAAGTAAAAGTAGGTTAGTTTTCAGAGGGGCTGTAAGACTTTCAACAGTCATAAGCCTAAAAAAAGAATAGTGTAGGCTGTAGAAACTTTTGAGGAAAACAACAACTTACAGAATTTTTGTGAGCAGTTTCAGGTAATCTGAGACCTCACCAATAGGAGGGATGGTTCTGCTTCACCACAGCTTCGAGATAGCTTGTTTCCTACTGCCTCACTGGTACTGGATGTTACAGTTGGGCACCTTTGGGAAGGATTTGTTTGTAGCTACATTAATATTTTGATGCACTTGACTATATGCTCATACATGCTGTAGTTCTGATGAAGGGGTGAGAGAGGGAATGCTCCTTTCAACAATGGTGTATTCTTATTTTAATAACCAGAAAAAAAGGAAGGCAAATAAAACTAAGAGTTTTTGTCAGACTATCTGGGGAAAGGAGCTTAAACAGATTTCTTCCTCTACTTGGAGAAACAGTGTGGGGTTTAGTATGAGGGAGTCTTCTGGAGTTTCAGAACCACTCTCCAAGTCACATACCACACACTGACTTCGCTATCTAATTCCTCTCTTTAAAATTGCATCCACTGTGAAGAAAAGATGTGAGAGTGCTATAAACTCTGTCAGTGTCAATTTCTTTCTCACCGAGGAGCTAACCCCATCTTGGAGTCGAGAATTTTCTGAGAATTCAGGAGCTGTGACAGTATCAGTAGTACCATGATAGGCCAGGTAAGGAAACATGAGTTCATAATTTAATTTTCTGAACACAAGCATATGCACATCTAGTAATGAGCACATTTTCACTGGCCAAGTGAAATAAATGGTGTCAGATAATGGAAGTAAATGAGGGCATTGTTTATGTGATTTAAAGTAGAGCAAGTCTTTTGGCTACATACGTAAATTTAAAATAGGTGTTAGAAGGGAAGTAAGACATTCATAGCAGAGATCATCATGTCAGTTCAAAATAGGTAAGTAGAACATCATTAAAATATCAGGTTTAATGATTAAGTTATAGTAATTTGCAGCTGGAGTTGACTGGCTGTTTTGCAAACTGAATGTTTGACCAAGGAAAAATGATCATGCACCTCGGCTTATGCTTTTCTGAGAACTGATACCAGTTATACAATTACTCTATTCCTCCCCTTTCTCTTTTACCATCACAAATACTATCAAATGCTGACTTTACATTTATCTTCAGTAAATTTCTCCCTCCTTTTTGTATCGAAGCATCAGTGAAAGGTATTGTTCTTTATAATTATGTTTAACAATGCTTAAAAGGATTTAGTGAGTCAGGATTACTTCTTAGTGCATCCACCAGATGCCGGCTTTGGTGTGAAGACTGCCTGGCAATTTCTGACCCTTCAGCACCTCTCTCTCCCTCCTGTCACAGCTCATAACACTCTATGTTTTCCTGTTACATCTGTCTGTGGAAGTGCATTGCAAGCTGGATCTCTTATACTGGTTTAAAGTATGTTCCCATTACCTCTTCTTTCTTTTACAGGTTTATTTTTAACCCAGACCTGGCTTACAGTGCAGCCACATAGAGTGGTGCCTGCAGGGGCAGGGCAGTGGGGAGGACAGGCCTGTGCTTCTTAACTGGCCATGTCATCACAGCCAATAAGTGACAATATCATGCTGAAGACTAAAACACTCTGCATGTTCAGTGTTCTTGTAGCACCTGTGTCCAACCAGTCCCAAACACTGCTCACTGAGAATTGACTTGTAGAGGCTGCCAGAACAGTTGTAGCAGCTGCTCCCACCCCACGAAAAGCAGCAAGTGGTAGTGCATGGAGGGTAGCTGTGGAAAGCCTCTTGGTGCTGCCTCAAGGCCAGTTTGCATTGCCTCATTAAACAGAGTTAAGCTAGTATTACTTTTTTCCTTTATAGATGAAGGAACTGAAATATTCAGTGATGTGATGTGGCAATGGCCAGAGAATAAACATGACTCCTGGGAATAAAGTCAAGACAAAATGTATGTGAAAACTTGTTCTGTAGCTTGCTACCTACCAGCCTGTACTCAAATAATGCGTCTCTCAGAACGAATTTATTTTTTCTTTGCCAGATGTTATCAGCTGGTAATGCTTTTTCCTTAGATAAACACTCAAGAAAGTAACATAGTAAACCTGTCATATTTAAAAGCATTTTGTTGTGTACTAGAACTGTGTGCTATTTCTAGAATCTCTTAAAGAAATGGTAAATCTTGTTTTGCCTATTTTTTTTTTCACTAGGGATTTGGGATTTGATGGGATGTCTTTGTATGGGTCAAGTTGAACATATGAATTTTATTTTCAAAAGCAGTTTTTCTTCCAGAAGTGACTTATTCCTTGAACAAATAGCAACATCTAGCCATGTACGAGCAATGCCTAGTACTGAATAAAAGCATTGGGGAAGAGCATTTTCCTTTTGGCATATGGCAAGGGTTGGATATGAATACTAAAATACCTTTAAACAAGCTAGCAGAGTCAGTCTGTGACTTTCCTAAGTGGTCTTGTCTCTGGATGTAAGGAACACAGACAGGTTTGGTTATGGCAGTATTAGCACCTAGGAATGTTTTTTTTTCCATTGTGCAATATATTCACCAGATTTGGCTTCAGTATAAGATATAGGGGAACAGACTGCCTATAGAAGCACAGATGACTGAAGAGAATGAGGTTTTACCTGATATTTTCAAAAGTTCAGAGTAGGCATTGTTTTTAGGAGTCCCTTTGAAATTCATAAGCATCAGATAGAAACAACTTTTTTTTAAAATCGGTATTCTAGATGCCTGCGCACCTAGGCATTTATGAATAACTCACAAAGAACATACTTGCAATTGTAGCCGAGATGCCTTTGAAAAACATAAGTCAATACATTGAGCCTGCTCTAACACCAGTTGCTTCTTAATTTGGTTGCAATCCAAACCAGGGTCCCAGATCTGAATGTACAGACAGACTGGAAATGTGTGCCGTTCAGTGCTGTCCATCCTGAAGGTGTCAGCTCTGGTATGGAAGGGTGACAGAGACAGCTGAGCTGTTGTGGCATCCTTGACTGGAGTGTATCTGGTAATAAAGATGGAATTGAAACTTAGTGAACCTCCCACATTCCTAATCAACATTTTAGCATGCATTTAAAGCACTTTGGTAGGCAAGACTTTCACTTCTTTTCTGGTATGTGACAAAGTATTGCCAGGTGGCTGGACACAAGTTTTGAATGCCAATGGTTGTAGGACCACATGACATACAGGGATGTGAGGGCAGGGTGGCTCAGTAGCACTAATTTCAGGACAAGTCCCTGCAATGCAGCATATGGCTTGGTGTCAGGACAGAGAGGTCTCTCCACTGTGACTCCACGTGCCAGCAGGAGCTGCTCCCAATAGATAGCAACAGTCTAGATCACCCTTAAGCCTGTTTGATGCATATCCACTGAGTAGCACACTAAAAAGTGCCTCCTGTAGTTTTCTGATGTTTTCCCATTCCTATGATAAAATTATGCCACCACATTGCTAAATCCTACACTTCAGAGCTGTCATAATTGTACTATAAAGGTGTCCTTGACTGTCTTATATTAGCATGAAATATCAGTGCTCTTCGTGTTTTTAATGTAAGCTTTTAAAAGGCTCATGTAGAACTTTAGGGTTGTATGTCAGATTAAGTAGCACAGCTTCAAAAATAGGATATCTGTGGGATATTTGTCATGATAAATATAATAAGGTTCCTTATCTGTTTTCCAGAGTAAATAGCAGCACAGTTAGCAGGACCACATTCTCAGCTGACATAAATAACTTTGTCAGCATCACAATTTTTATCAAGCAAGGATCTGTTCCTTAAAAGCAGATGCTTAAAATTCTAGACACTTTCCAAAACAACACATTGCTGTAGGCCAGAACTGTCACACACTTGTGAGAAAACACATTTTGTGAAACAATTGTAATATGGGAAATGAAACCACTTCAATTTCTTCTTAGATTGGCAATGTCAAAAAAACCAAAAATTTAAAAAAAAAAAAGCTACAAACTCCAGGGACTCTTCTGTTTGGAGAACTTAACAAGAACACTAAATACACAACTTAATAAAGCTGGTGACAAGTTGAATTGGATTATACATTATAATTTAGCAGGTAGAAGGAAATAATGTTGTCCACTAACACCCTGCTAACTTGAAGACAGTAAAGAGCTGATCCTTACACTGAAGTATCCTTAATAAAAATGGAAACCAAACAGTTGCATTAACATTGCAGTCTTTTATTAGTTAAAAGCTGGATTAGAAGAACAAGTGCTTTATTACAGTTTCCTTTTCAAAGAAAGATGGGATGAAATCCTACCTAAATCAAATCAATGGCAAAATTCACAGAAACAGAAATCTCAGGTTGGTAATTTAGAAGAGTAAAGGATCCTTTGATATTTCCCTTTTTCAGTGTCTACAAAAGAGCAGCATTTCCAGAGACAACCATTGGACTGTTTATGGTTTTTACTTCTCATTTTTTGTAGATAAGCAGAATTCCCAAGGTTGCCAAAAAGAACTGTGAGAAACAATTAAAAGCAGAACACTGCCTCTGTTGGTCTCATTTATGTGATTTTGTTGTAATATATGATTACATTTCTGCTGGCAGATGGAAATGTTTTGCTAAATGGGAAGGTATAGCTGATACAGGGATCATTTGAGAATTGTAAGAATGCTGTCTGGAGCTGACTTGCTTCTCTGACAATATAAACCCACACAAAGGCTTGCAAAATTACTCACCTAGAGGCCTCTTCCTCTGAAGGAGACTAATTTCTAATTCCCTTCTTCATTCCATAGAATCAGTCTTCCCATTTCCTGACACCTAGTCTTGGTCTCCTTGTCTGCTCAGATCCTTTTCCAGTTGTATATGCTCAGCGTCCATGCCCCAAGAGTACCATTTCCCTGGCTCTACATCTGTATTTATTCTCAGGCTTTTCCTTTGATTCCCAGACTGCTTGGATCTCCCTGGATGGTCATCTGTTTTCAGTAAGTCCCCCCTCTCACAGGCCACTGTTCTGCTCAGGACTTTGCCCTCCCTGATCTCCTGCCCCAGTGGATCTACCCTGCAAGACTTTATTTTCCCAGCCCCTTCTGTTTCTCCATCTCAGTAATTCCCATACACAGATTCTCATCTAATCCATGCTGACCCTTCCTTCGCCCTTCTGCTCTGCTTCTTCCTCCCCACACCTTATCTTTCAACCATCCCTGCCCCCTTTTCATTCCTGGGGTTATAATTTCCAATATCTATCCTGCTATTTTACTTCTTTCTCACTTCCAGGCTCTCTTGTCTGGCTGTACTTCCAGAGTGGCTTTCAGCTTGCCTGACTCCCAGTCTCAGCATCCTTTTCCAAAGTCACTCTACTCATTCTGCTGTCCATCCCCATTTCTTCCCAGCACCTCCTTCCAATCTACCCCCACCAGGAGCAGTTTTTTATTCATTGCTAGTCTACCGGATCCCATGTCTTTCTGGAGCTCTTTTCTCTGTCTCTAATCAAACCATGGCAGTTGCTTCATTTCAATTTTCAGTTGAACTTCTCTGCATTAATGAGTGGATCCTCATGGGAGGGGAACTGAGGTCACATGAGAGACAAACGCTCTGGGTTTAGATCTGGAATATGACCCTGCCTTGGGTCATCAGGTGGGAGAAGTCCTTACAAGGATTTGTAATTTGGTTTTAGTAGCCCTGAGCTTTACTGTAATGGTACATGTACTGTCTGGTCAGATGGGAGTCTGGAGCTCAGCTAGTGTTGACAATCTTTAGAGCTTTTAGTTGCAAAACCGAGAGGTACAGTTTTTTCAGATCTTGCCTGAATTCAGAAAGACTGTCAGCAAAAGGCAAAAAAAGTAGGTAACTGACACAGAAACCTCTCCTGCCAAATTTAAGGCCAGCTTTCAAATCACTGAAACAGCAAAGCAAGACTTTTTATCATTGATGGCTGCATATTTCCCCTACCCTGTTTTGTGAAATTAGCCTGTGGTTTCATCTGGCATTTTCATAAAAATAAAAGTTAAATAAAATCATGACAAGGAAACACCGTAACTGGAAAATTTAATATGGAACAACTAAAGTTTGACATTGCCATATCTGAAGTCAGGATCTAATAATGGGAAATGTCAAATGTGCATAATCATGGGTGAAACTACAATCCCTGGTGATATGAGTAATAGCTTTAAAAAGTCTGAAATATGTTCTAAATAGTTGAGGATAAATTATGAACTGAGCTACATCTCTGGAAGTCATCTGATTCTTACATTCAACTAACAGCTGAACTTCAGCCCTTTGTGTATAGCTAAACAGCTACTTTTTAAAACTTGCTGCAGGCAAACATTATAAATTCTCAGCTTACTAAGGCCAGACATGACCACAGTAATTGCAGAATCTGACCTTATGTGCAAGAGAGACTGCAACACTTTGCATACTAATTCCTTTATTTCACCTAAAATTCACAGTTGAACAAGACGATAGCCTTTAGTGTATCTAAATCTAGCTATCAATATGCATGTATTTGGGGGGACTGTTTCCTGGGTTGTATTCAAGAGAAGAGATTGAGCCTAATGGCTGTAATGACATGACTGTATCTTAATGGGAACACACCACTAGCAAAACATTCCAATTAACAGGGGATGTACTGAGCTGAAATAAATGGTTTTAAGTGATGATCAGCCTGGTGTGAAATTATAAACTCCATTGTTAGTATCAAAATGACTAATTACAGCTCTGATGCAGAATAGCAGTCAAATTTTTAAATCTGTGGGGCTAAACTGAAAATGCTTTCAGCCTTTTGCAAGATCTCCAGGGAAAAATGAAGTGCATGCAATTTTTACCTTGCATTTTTATTTAATTGATGCATTATTTCAGTACAAAGTATTATGTAGCACTTCTTTCCTCTTTCTCCAGTCTTTTTTTAAATTGACTTTCTTCAGGATGTCCTAATTAGGAGACCCATAGTGTATACCCTCAAAAGAATGAAGGATTTCACTTCAGTTAAGTGGCATTTTTGATTGTGGAAAAAAACACAATTTAATGGGACAGAGAAAAACAGGGCAGCCGGGCTATTCAGGGAATACTGATAAGTAGGCACAAGTTTTATAAAAAGCTTTGTAAATCATTTAGGTGGTGCTCTTTTGTTTCCACTTTTTTAACACTGTATAGTACTAAATTCTCTTAATTTAATTTGTGCTTCTATTTAAAGCAATCCATGTATATTTTAAGTTTATTTCTTCCTTTTTCCCTGCAGCTTTCATATCGAGCAAGCAAATGTTAAATGCAGTTAAAAGCAGGCTTGAATCAGTTCTCTCCATTGATGGATTTAAAAATTAAAACTCTTTGAAACTTTCATGTCCATCCGTGCAGCTCAGGAGCACTAAACCACAACCATCTGGTGCCACATGCTGACAGACCAAGCTTGAAAAAAGGGTGGCAACTTTTCCACTCTTGCTTAGAGTGCCTAACCAATGCTGAATGGAGAAAAATAGACCACATTTTTCTTTTAGTAGAGTGTATGAAATAGTGAGGGCTGAACATGCCTTGGAGTTCCTGTTTATTTATCATCTCTCACAGTTGCCATGAAAACTAAAAACATCCCTTAATAAATTACAGTCACTTCCTTTGTGACAGAAACTTCATTAATTTCTTTATATAAAAAATATTTAAAGCTCAACTATCTATCTTAAAAGATCTTCTGATTTTCACAATTTTAATAAAATTTATTATTTATGAAGATAAACATCTTAATTACAGAATTAGAGAACAATTTAGTTGGAAGAGACCTCTAGAAGTTATCTAATCTAGCCCCCTCCACAATGAGGGCAGGTTTCTTAGGGACTATTTTGAATGTCTTCAAGGATGGAACCCCACAGACTCTATGGGCAATTTCTTCCAGCATTTGAACACCTTCAAGGTGACAACAGCCACTTTTGCTGTGAGGGCACATGGTCAGCTTGTTGTCTGCCAGGATCTTTTCTGCAGTCATTGGGGCGAACAGCTGTTTTACCAAGTACAGTGTTTCCTTAAAGAAAATCACCAAGTTGTGCTATTAGATGTACTGCTTTGACTGTGATTTCCTTCTTCATTCACATTTAATTTTAGTGCTAGTTGGTTGGCCCTGAGCCTCAAAAGCATTTTTGATGCACAGATTTCATTTGTATCTGAGACAGTTCTGAAGGTACCTGTAAAGAACTCTGCAAAATGAAACAGACAAGACTTTATTTACTTTGAAAAACACCCAGCAGCTAATGTCATACACTGGAGACATACCACAGTGCATGTATACTACTGCCTTAAAGGTCTGGACAAACCCATCCTGAACTGCTGAAATCTCCTTTTTTCAGACATGCAGTTTCAAACTGACATTCAGCAGTAAGACAGTGATTTTTCATAAAATGTTTCTGAGATGCCGGTTTTAGAAGTCTGAATTGGGAGTGTTTATGCAGTAGATTTCGATTTAATCACATGTCAATGGACTGTGGCAAGGGCAATGTACCTCCGTTATTTATGTCAAACCTAGGCATCTTTGACTCATTGCTTTGGTTGTCATCGATAATCATGTATATGTTGTTTGAGCGATAGTTTGATATCAAATATACTGATGCTACTGTGACAACAAAGTAATAATTAATCAATATCTTGAGTGCCCAGATTACTTGTCTGTGCAAGCATGTGTTACCAGCACATGGCACCTGTGATGGGAGGGACCTTATTCGTAACTTTACTGCTTTCTGATGAATCTCATTCAAAGCCTACTGACTCCCTACAAGAGCTAGTATACACTTCAGTGGGTTTTGGATTAAAGGCATTTGATTTTAGGGAGATTGAATGATCTATAAAATAAGGATCATAATGTTTCTCTCTTGTAAAAGTAGTTGAAATTCACAGAGGGAAAGCACAAACTACGCACTATTACTGTTTTATCTCTATTAAGAAAACTGATTTTATCAATTTTATTTAATTACTTAAATAAGTAATTTAGGCATTTAAAGGCCTAATGTATTCAGTGTTTCATTTGTTTCTTTCAGTTGAAGCAAGGTGGTTACTATGGAAACAAAGACATTGCAAGATTGACTTGCTGTTAGCTTTGGTAACAAATACAGTATTAGAAAAACAAAAAACCCATGAGATATTGAACTATAAAGCAGAATAAGATCGTTATGAATTAATAAATCCCAGACAAAACCTAGTTTTATACTGTAAGTATGTGAAATAGGAACCACTCTGGCAGAAACAAATGAAAAAACGGAAGTTAATGTAGCTGTCCTTTCAATATTCAATAATATTATCTAGAATATGCGATTTCCCAGATTTAACTCCTGTATCCTGCATGAACAGTTACAACAAAGTGAACCAACGCTAACTTGCTTTTCCTGTTACAGTGTAACTGCAAAATATATACATTTCTAGAAACAGCAGAGCAATTGAGAAAATAGAGATGGTCTCCACATAAGTTATGCAGGCAATATATCACATAGTCCTCCTGGCACCCCTCAGCTATTTGCACAATTATTTTCTTGGACATTGCACAGACTTGCATGTTTATGCATGGGGCAAGCAAGCTTGCATGCAGAGAGTAGGAATTGAAGACCCTCAGTCTGAAGAGCCTGATGTTCTGAGGGTTGACAAGTGTGCCAGGCTTTGCCTTCCAAACTCCTGGAGAGATGGACTAGATTGGGCCAGGCTAGTAGGAATTAGAGATGTCAGTCTTCCTCTCCCATATATAACTCACTTGTGACTGTCAGTGACCCTATAGTATTCAAAATCAAGAAGGAGCTGTGTAATTGAAATCAGCTCAAACTGGGCAAATCAGCTCCAAGTACAGGTATGGAGCCCAGTGAGCTAGAATAGGAGCCCAAGCTAACTTGGAGGTTGATCTAACTGGGGTATTTGCTAAAACACACCCATATGCATGCACACACATATGCATGCACACACACAGAGAGCCACACTTAAAAGCATTATTCAATTATAGATAAAACTCTTTAACTAATAAAAGTACTTAATAAATCATCAATCATAGAGCACCCCAATTTGGAAGGGACCTCGAAAGATGATCAGGTCCAGTTTTTCACGTGAAAGGGAGCCTAGATGAAGTTTATCTAGACTACCTGTCCAATTGCATCTTGAAGACGCCCAATGATGAGGATTCTACCATGTCCCTGGGGAGGCTGTTACAGTAAATGATTGTTCCCACTGCAAAAAAAATATCTTTCTTGCATTGCGGTGAAACATCTCCTGGTGCAACTTATACCTACTGCCCTCTGTCTTCTCCATGTGGTTTCTTGTGAAGAGTCCTCTTTGTAGGTACTCTTTTAGTACAGGAATGCTGTGATGAGTTCCCCCTGAGCCTTCTCTTCTCCAGGTAGAAGAGATCGAACTCCTTCAGTCAGACCTAACTCCTTCAGTGAAGGAACAGAAAAAGGAAATCAAAGAGCTTTATTTTCATGTTTTAAAAACTGTTGAGTGTATGAAATCAGGCTCAGCCCTCAATCAATATTGTGTGACTTCAAAATGTTGTTGTTGGACATGCACAGAAACACCAAAGGAGAGACTGTGTTGTCCCCCTACACCATTTGCATGTTGCATAACTTACTTTTTCCACAGTACAGAGCATGTATGAGTACCTATGTAAATGCATGCTTGTGTGTATATTTTATATGGCTAAAGAGAAGGTGGTTCTCACTAAGTCTGTAGGCCTGACTCTCAGAAACTATGGATGAAGAAAATACAGACGTGAAATAATGTACTGGGTGAGTTAAGTCCATGTTTTTTCTCCAAAGAAAACTTTGTCTGAGATCAAAATCAAAACTAGTTAATTGAAGGCCCCAAATAAATACTTCCATGGGCTTTACATATTTTATATCTTCCCAAAGTGCCATGAAAATCATACTTATATAATCAGCATTGACTCATATTTTCAGTAGAAAAAGTTTGCCAGCCTTGATAGTAGGGAAAACTTCAAAGGCTGAGATAAATCAAATGAATAATTTGTCCGGAGGAAGTCTATAGAAATTGGCCATGTTATCTAAATGTATCAGATAAAATGTTAAGATCTCCCTCTCTTTTCCTCCAGGAATAATTGGATTTGCACATCTCTCTAAATTGCTAGTCTTTTCACCAAAATGTAAGCACATTTATTTTTCATTACTTGATGCCTGTCATGATAAATGGCTATAGAAAAGTGGAGAAAGCTATATGGCAGGCTGATTCTACATTTCCCTACTGTTAGCCCACCTAATGTGAAGATGATCAGGAGGCCAAGTAAGATTAGCTCAGTTCTGCATCCCTAAATTAGATGTACTGGGCTGGATAAGATGAAAGGGTCTTTGTAATTCATTCAAAGGTAAGTTAGAAGGCTGCGTTACTCAAACACCAGTTCCACTAGAGGGTATTTGGCATTCTGGAAGGAAGGAAGAAGAGGTAACAGGAAGAGGGCACTTTAAAAGTACTTTGATTTTACTTGCATTTCTAAAATTTTGAAGAAGGCTTGGTTTATACCTATCACTTGCTGTTGTTACAGAAAAGGGACTGTGGATTCAGATGTTTTATTCTCTGTTATTCATAAGTATTCTTTTCTTAACTGGGAATTTATTAAATTCTAGTATATATATGTGCTTAAATATTGCTTTGTTTTTTTCTGCATTAAATGCTCTCTTTTCTAATGCCATATTTACTAAATTTACTAATGTAGATTTGTACATTTAATGTTAAGGGCAAATACAAAGTGTCTTGTCCTTATTTTATTACTAAAATGTTCAAATCTCTTCCTATTAGAACATGCGGATCTCTTATGAATTTTTCCATTTCTCTTATGAAGAGAACACATAGCTCTTTCTTTAATCTTTTGCCTTTCAACTGAAAATCTGAAATATCGACAAAGTTCCAAATCAGAAGCTGCAGTACAAAATAACGTGTTAGAAATTGAAATGATAATAGATAAGCCTGTGCTTGTGCAGTGCAAGTTTAAAATCTAACAGGTGTCTTTGGGCTTCTATTCACACTTTTAATCTAAAACGTCCTTTGATTTTATAGGATATGATCTATCACTTTGCCAAACTACAGCAGATTTTTTGTTTTTTGATGCTATGTCTTGAGAGACCAGAGTTCTGTGGTGCTAAGAACCTGTTGTCACAATCCGCTGATTCTTACTGACAGAAGTTTTACTCCAAATATGCTTTCAAGCTGTGTGTAAGCTGAAGCAAAAATTGGAAAATAACATTTGGAATATAATGATGGGACCTCAAGTATTGATGAAGTAGAACTGGCTTTATTTACTTTTGTGGTTTGCCAGTCTACAAGTGATTTACTATCATAGGAACTTATTAAAAATGAACTACAAATCTACTTGCAAACATGCTTTCTTAAGCTAAAATTCACTACTTTGAAGTATCCTCATGCAATTGTTCATATTAGTATGAACAATTCATTAGTTCATACTAACTGATTATTTCATTATGTGAAACGAAACACATCTGTGATTATCTACAATGCTGAAATAAATCAAATACATAAGTCTGCTGTGGCCTCCACATGGGACATTTGCTTTTGGATCATTGTTTTTTTTAACCATATACATTGTCAAGGGCTGTCAAATAGTAACCTGTCCTTGAATTATTGGCCCCTCAATTGATAGTTCGATTAACATTGAATTGATTATTGCATTTTAATCTGTGTGAATGTGCACTCCAGTAGGGATTGAAAAATACTGTCTTAGCAGGGGAAGGAAAGAAATTATTTCTTTCGGTGGTCCCCTGGCTGTAGCACACAGCCCTCACCTACTGAGCATTTTCTTGAGCATCCAAGTTGCTTTGAGATCTTCCACCCAGAAACTCTTGGCACTGTACATTGCCGGCAAAACAAGAGCCAAGCAACCAGGTTCAACTCAGGTTCATAACATCTACCAGGAGATGAGGGGCCCGTCATAGCAGCATCTGGGAAGGTCATAGCATGATCAAAGAAAAAGGGGCAAAATACATAAGTCTTTTGGAGGTAAGAGTGGTGGGGGAGATCAGGATGACTGGAAATGAAGTTGGGTCCTCTGCTGAGGTAAGGGGAGGAATAGTTTTCAGTGTTTTACATTAAATGACAGAGGATGATACTTCTGCCTGCTCACTGTCTTCTTGGTATGCTTTACTTTCATTTATCAGTTACAAATACAAGGCAAAAAGGAAATGCTATTTTTGTTTTGGCTATTTTTCCAGTGGATCAATATTTAAATTAGACCTGAAGCTGGTTTTCCAGTCAAAAGATCGTGATTTTTTTGTTGTTTGTGGTCTGGTTTAGTTATTGTCTTCTTTGGTTTGAGGGTGTTTTTTTGTTGGTTGGTGAATTTGAAGTCTGGAGTTGCTCTCTGATGAAGTATTGTCAGTAAGGGCTAGGTGGGTAAGAGCAGGAACTTCACTTGAGTATGACAGAAATATGAAACAAAATCTGATGCCAAATTGTGATCTGTACCTTGCAATTTAAACTCACTATTTAGTTTAAATTTAGCTTATCATCCTCACAGTTTTTTAATAAGTCCCTAAGTATGTAATTGTACTGAAATTATTTAACGTTATTCTGTGGTTTTATCCATAGCAACTTGTAAAGTCAAAGATTTAAACGTATTAACAACACTGTAGCTGAAATCTGAATCAAGGATGCTTATTTAGTGAACTCCTAAATTCAATAACTGGTGCTTGGTCAAAAGCTTTGTACAGAAAAATACTGCTAAATTATATTATCAGGCAAGATTGACAAGTATGAATGTTTAAGCCTTCTTTTCAAAAAGTACTTAAATCCTTTAAAACTCTGAGTAACTCAAGTTCACTGTGCCAAACTTCTTTTGGGGCATTTACTCAATATAGTAGAGGGGTTTAGTATACTGAATAGGAAATAGAGCAGATGAAGAGAAGAAAACACAGAGAGTTACGCTTCTGTCTAGACCAAGCTCTGACTGTGGGCAGCAAGGCAATGAGTATGTGCCAGAATGAGCATTAAAATGGACAGATGCCAACATTTTATTGCGAGTAACCTCTTACAGCTGGAGCCTATTCACTGGAAGGAAAGGGTAGAGCCACCAATGACTTCAGTGGCGCAAAACCAAAGTGCTCCAGAGTGAAAGAATTAGCTCATGGTGTACTTCTTGGCAAAATCCTGGAGAGTTTATAAACACACACAAAAAAGTATCTTAAAATGTAATTGTAACTGGTGCTTTCTTTAGTATGATTCTCCCTAAATCAGGGTTGGGTCTTTCTGGTTGACTGGTTGGTTGACACTTGTCTCATGCCCTGTGCAGTTGGACAGTGGGATTGGCATTTTCCAAAAGAGGTGCTGTACACAGGCTTCACTTAGGCTTACCGATGGTGCCTATATGGCTCCTAATATGTCACCAGAGCAACAGCTGGGAATATATTGTGTTCACAGATGCGCCTGTTTTGTCCCTATAGAGGAACTGCACAGAAGGTCATACCCATTTCTTAAATTACAACTGCTGGTAGTTTGTTTAGCCCAACCGCTGGATGCTGCACCAACTGCTGGATGCTTCCAACTGTGCCAGGAGATGGACTTCCAGCTTCATTCTCCAGATGGATGATTAATATCCTCAGGAGGCCAATCTGTAGAGGTCCTTCAAAGGGCTGTTTAGCCATACTGAGGAACATAAATGCAGATGGGTGCAGCTGCCTCAGATGTCAGCTTTGCTGCAGGCCAGCAGAAAGAGCTGAATTAGGTTTGTGACAGCTCCACTGGTCTGCTACCTAACGTAGACCAAATCACTCTACTCCTTCCCTATATAGCCGTTCTTTCTAACCTGCCAGTTCTGCATAACACTGAATTTCTTTTTATATATACCTGGTTAGATAAGATGGAATTTTTCAACCGCAAAATGCAGTAATATGTACAGAATGATTAAAACCAGATTTTTTTCCATAATACAACCTCTTAAATAAAATACAAACTTTCAGAAATGTTTAGGCAGACATCTGTAGAAGCCAGGACTTTAATAACACTGCATAAATTTTGGTTCTTTAGATGAGCTTTTTGCTTTCTCTTCATATAAATGTCTGTCATTAGTTATGTGCAAAACTCAGAACTTTGGTTTTTGGAATGAGTACTTCCCAGATCTTGCTTGCGCAAGATTAGATCAGTCATCTCATGAGCAGGATCTCTTGCTGAACTCCTAGTTTTAAATATGTTTCATGTCCTGGGAGGTTGGAAGTGGATGCGGCCAGGATGCTGCAGGACAGCTGTGCAACAGTTCAAGTTCTCCTTAACCCCCTGCATTGCACTGGGATTAGCCAGTGGGGAAAAGAATGAGTTTATGAACCCTCTAGCTCTCCACAGTAAGTCTTTAATGACATGCTTTAAATGCAGGGTGTCTGATATTTGCTGTGCTCTTTTAACACTTCAGCTTCCAGTTTGACTACTGCATTTAAACAAAAAAAAACCCAACAAAAAACCAAAAAAACAATCACATATATTGGGGCCTCAAATATATCTACAGCTTTGCAAACATTTATTAACTTACATATCAGTCCAAGACTGGTTTTAGTTTTTAATTTAGACAAATGCTTTATCTAGTCTTCCTTAATTCTTGATTCCTGATTATTATTATGGTCCTTCTTTGATTAATGATTCATTAGAAACAGGGCTGAATCAACCCTCCAGATCCCAACCAAGACAACATTTGGATATCTTCTAATAGTTTAATTGAAATGGGAATCTCAAAACAAATTGTTTATACTATACTGTCAGTTTTGTCACTGTTTTGTCAACTGGGACAAGGTTCTTATAACATGTTTGAATGCCCTCAGAAAGCAAATTACTTTCTCTTTTTAAGAGAAAATGTTATTTTCATTTTTTGTATGTCCTTTTCACCTTATAATATTGAAAATTACTAAGCAGTGTCAGTTGCATTGATCTGGATTCTTGGTAATCATGGTCCCTAGTACAGGCAGAATAGATTTAAGTATATATATATTGTTTCTTTCCCAAACCTAATACTGCACATCAAAGGAAAACTTTTGCTATAGTGTACTATATATATAATTCTCATCCTGCCCTTTTTCCTCAGAGGCCCCAGTTACAAAATTTCTCATATGCTCTGAGGAGGGGAGAAGAAGCAGTGAAGGAAAATTAAAGAACATTGCGACAAAGCAACTCACAAGGCAGATTAACGCAGTTAAATCAAAGGCCAGAGCTGTGGCTGCAAGCAGCAAGCACCCATGCTATATCTGCAGGCATGGCTTTGCAAAGAAGTGTGAGTGCAATTGTAGGTTTTCCTTAGAACATTGTCCTTTCAGTTAATAATAATTTTATGTTGTTAAGAATCTAAAATGCTTGGATTTCTGTTAATTTCCACAATATCCCATTTAAAATAGGGCTTAATAAAAAAATAAGCAACATTCCTATGAAATATGAAAATAGACTCAACTTAGTTAACAACATTTAAGTCATAGTGGCCTCAAATGCAGCTATTTTTATTGCACTTTTAATAAAAATAGTCCTGGACAATTAATTAACAATGCAGTATCTCATGGGTCTTTTCTTGTGATATACTGTAATCACTTGAGATAAAAATCTTAGTCCCCAGGAGTGTATCAACATCATAGCTCTTATTTCTTTTCACATAGAAATGTGGAGTGCAGTTGTCAAGCTCTGCACATTTGAGATTTGAGGTCAATCATTCCTATTAACTGCAAATGTTACCATTCCCTGGCTGCAGAAATACAGGATTGAGCATGTGTATCCTATGGAAGAGTAGTCATCTGTTTCAGGATAAGTATATAGAATAAAAATTAGCTTAAGTTTTTCCATGTGCACCTGGCATGTCCATTTAAATAAAGAACACCAAAGGAAACATTAAACTCACATACACCCAAAACCTGGCTCAAAACCATGCTTGATATTCTGGCAGTTCTTCTGGAACTGATTGGCAACTTTTTTAATAGGTTAGACTCAAGTCCTGGAGGCAACAGGCCTAGTTCATAGGGTATGTCACCACGACAAAGTGGTGGAGCACATGTAAATGTAACTTCTTCAAGCTACGAGGAAAAACAGTTGCAGTGAAGATGTGGTTGCATGGACTTTGTTATACTATATATTAGTATATTTATGATCTCTGGCCAGCCTGCACATGCTAAAGACTGATCTGACGTGTTAACACTGCTCTGGTTGCCCTGCTAGCTTAAGTTAGGGTATGATCACACTTCTGCTTTGCAGTGTTTTATTCCTCATCTGTGTTTTACTACAGTATAACCGTGTGGCTTTTGGTTACACGCTTTAACCAACCAAATCTGAAAATACATAATCTCTGTTTCAGTTTGACTATTTGTAAAGAGATGATGGGAGGCTGCCCGTGTTTTTCGTGAAACCTATATAGTTACTAAACCTAATTTCTACTATGCAGGGCTCTGATAAGCCCAGAAGGCTCTCCAAAGTTGTTTTCTTCTTTAAACCAGGAGGTAGCCTCAAAATATACCTTACTCCGGTCAGTTCTACACCATGAGCAAAGGAAATACAAACTGCTGTCAATGTTTGCTGCTCAAAGGCTTTGATCATGACAGATTAGTTGTAAATGGTGACCAAGGCTATTGGTACAAAGTACTGTCCCAGAGGGTGTGAGTCTTAGCATGTGCTGCACTTTCAGTGGACTGGTTCTCAAAGTCTTCCCGTAAGCAGTGAGTGAAAAATACAAATGTATACATATATTTACCAATGGCAGGAAAAAGAATATTTTTATGAGAAAAAGAAGGTAGCTTTACTTCAAATGGAATTTAAAACCTCATTGAAGCTGATAGCTTTATGTTTTATTTTGTGGCCCTTTGAATAGACAATTTTTATGGAGCAGAAAAATACTTCTGAGAAGATGATCTCAGGGATTTTGTTTTCTCTGCTGTGATGTAAGGCAGGAGCACACAGCTCAGCATTTTTCTTCTTAGAAGCTTAATTTATTTTGACAGCATCTCCAATCCATATAGTAGCTTAGGACTATCTATTTGTGCTACCTTCCTATTTTAGACAAGCAATGTTTTGCATGAGACTGTTAATTTGGTAAAGGGCATGGGTTCACATTTGGTTTTCATAGACTGATAGATTTAAAGGCCAGAAGAGACTATTATGATCATCTAGTTTGACCTCCCACTTCAATCAGGGCACAAGCCTCACACAGTCATTACTGCAACAAGATCATGACTTCAGTGTGAGCTAGACAGCAGCTTAAAAAAGGCATCAGGTCCTGAGTTGCCTTTCTCTAATTTTTAGCATTAATTTTTCAAACTTCAGACCCCAATCCCTGGATCATATAATTTTATAGACATGTAGAGTCAAAATGAAACATCATCCTCAACTGTCCTTTTCAATTACATCTGTGATTTCATCTACTTGGATTTATCCCAAGATTATAGGAATATTTATATTGCATAGTTGTCAGACCATGCTAAATGGACAGTGAGCATTCTTTTCACTTTATACTTTATTTTGAAAAAACAGTTGCAAAGCACACATGGAATGTCCAGCTCTTGGGCTTGGTCTGCATTGATAAGCCAGGAAGCATTCAGCCTGGCTTTTGCTTTTTGAGAGCAGTTTGCATCCAGTGAGTTAACATGCATGAAACCTGTTCATGAAGAAAATGCACAGCAACTATTGTCCTTTTAAAAGCCAGCCCCTGCATTTCTAAGCTCTGTCTTCAATAGACAGATAACAATGAAAATCGGTGACATACGTAAAAGATAAGGAAAGGCAGGTGCAAATGTTTAAGACATCATGATTTACCTAGAACGTTTCCCAAAAGACGGTTGAATTTTGGTTCACCTAAGAGAATTTTCACATGTAGTCATCCTAATGTGAGAGCACACTTTCTGCAGACTTAAAACCTGGCTACAATTAACTATCCCAGGAATTCTGGTCTACCAAACTGGATCAGTTTTTCAAGATGGCCATAGCTCCAAATCTGTCATTGAAGTTTTTCACAGCTTGGGAAGTTTCAGGTATGGATGTGAAATGAGTTTATGACACTTTAGAAAGTCTGTGAGCAAACTTCTGCTGCTGAAATTTAAATGTCTTTCAGGACCTTTCTGGGTCACCCTATACAGAGTTAAGAAACTTGAACTTAGCTTCTGGTACCTACTATCATGTGGTGACCAAAGTGGTACCATGGTCCATATAGGAATAAAACGGGGGAAAGTACTAGAGGAAGATACTGCCAAGAGAAAATCCAAGTAAACATACTGCAAGAATTGATCGAGTTTTATGACCTTTATCTCTTTCAGGTCAGGCCAGTTTTAAGTGCTGCCATTCAGTCCTTGCCTAGTGAAGCTGAAAAGACTGACATTTCAGAAAGCAGCTGCCAGGTTCTTGCTATCTTGTATTGTAAAGCATTAATAAAAACTGATGTTCTTCAACAAAAGTTTAACAAAATTCTGATAATTCTTGACTTAACCCCAATGTCTTCCATACCAAACTGTATGGAAACAAATCTCAGGCTTTACAGTTTGAAAATGACACAGTTCAAGGAGCTAGAGCACCAGAATACATTAACTCCATTTTTTTGTAAGGCAACTCACTTCTTTAGTAGTTATCCTCAATTTTCATGGTTGGGAAATGAAGAGGATGTCAAGAGACCTGTATGAAACCATAATAATGTATATGGCTTTATGTTTGTATTTACTGGATGGGAAACTTATTCTAAAATTTTGTTCTTTACCTAGGATTTGAAGATATCCTGGATATAGTAATTTATATATAATCTAGGGTAAAAAAAAAAAATCTGTTTCAGTGAAAAATACTTATTCTTTATCTATTAATGGCCTTAGTTGAAGACACTTTCAGGTTATTTAAAATCACTACAGTCTTCCGTAATAGCTTTGAGAACACTTTTTCTTCATAATATGTATAGGTCCCAACTGTTAGCATTTATTATGTTTAATAATACACTTTAAATTAGGCAATCACAATCAAGAATATACATTTTTCATTTTAAATCTTTTAGTATAAAATCTTAGAACATATGCAAAACGAATATATGAGCAATAAGCAGTTATATAAATATTTCAAGAGTATTTGCACATTTGGATCCCCTTAACAAACTGTTTTTTAAAGACAAAGGTTGACTGATACTGTAACTTTATATGGTGTTTTGATTTTGCATGTGAGTCTCAGCTCTACAAAGGGACATCTAACAGAACAGCAAACATGCCTTTGCAATTAAGTGATCATTCACAGTACAGCTTATGGAAATACAAGATACAGCTCAAACTGTTCAGTAAAGAATGCCCGTTCTTGTTACTCTTTGTTTTAATGGGCTATAAAATAAATGCAGTGTAGAAGGTATTTTTACAGCCAGAGCTTGCGATACATGATATGCATGGTTGTGCTAGGAAGAAAATGCCCAAATTATGTTCTTCAAACACCCATCACACTTCTTGGAAGGGTTATATACATAAAGCCATCAAAATCCTGTGCTATCTTTAATGGGCTGACTACTCCTCCAGTGTTTACAGCATCAGCCCTGGTATATGCCAAGGTATGTATGGTTCAGCAATGACATACTGCCAGCTTCATTTGTTTGTAGCCGTATGCAAGAAGGATTAAGGAGACTGCACAGCTGCAGAAAGGGAGGGCAAGGAACAAAGTGTTTAAGCATGAAGTAGACAGGGAGTAACAGTGCTGGGAAAGAAGCACACACTCAATGTATGCATGGAGGTAGGTGGGTGGGGAAGGGTGAGAGAAGTCAGGTGAGTTAATATTAGCTGAAGGGATTTAAGTGATGGAATAGATACATCAAGGAGGAAAAGTAGTAGCATGAAGAAAAGAAGCCCATTAATGAAAGATGAGGAGGGATGAAATTAATGAAAGCTCTGCAGAGACACTACAGCCCTTGTGAGGAGAGAAGCACAGGGCCCAGTTCTGGTATTCCTGTTCAGTATTTTGTAGATACTGGGGACTGCTCAGAGGACAAAGTACAATTAAAAGGCAGAGACTGTCAGCCTGTCGGGAATGCTGAGCAAGGGACTAGTCTCACACACTTCCATAGGTGAATAACTATGAGAAACAGCTTGTTACGCCAGCTGTCCCCAGGTTTTTTTAAATGAATATATACCCCTGAAGTTACTGAAATAAATGTTTACAGTCAGGACTCTTTTTGATGGCTTGCCTTTTTTTTTTTTTTTTTTTT
>NW_020799091.1:77763091-77959222 GCF_003259725.1 Athene cunicularia | reverse complement strand
AAAAAAAAAAAAAAAAAAAAAAAAAAAAAAAAAACCAAAAAAAAAAACAACAACCAAACCCCCAAGACTGTTCTTTCAAAGGTCATCTTATGGATTTTTCTACCTGCTCCACCCCTGTGGACCCTCACTGACTTCATGGCGCTCAACAAAACCATGAAAGTCTATCCACAGTATCAGACATGAGTTGAGCATTTTGAGTACTTTGTATAGGCAGCAATAACGTCAGGCAGAACAACTGTAATGTCATCTGGAACAACTCTAGTAGGTAATGAGAGACAGAGACAAGGCACATTTTCTTCCTCTATATATAAAACTCAGAGCAAAATCCACGAAGCAGATGGGCTCAGGACTCTTCTTCATTGGTGGCCTGTGTCCAAGATGGGCTAGATCTGGAAAATTTAAAATCACTTCTCTATCCCTTCTGCAATTCTGCAATACATTACCAACTCTGAGGTTTAGTATTACAAAAAATCAAACTTGTTCCACTGGTAACAGATGCTCTACTGTCCCTGGAGTCCTGTTTTAGAAAATTTCTCTGTAGACATAAAGCAATAGCAACAAAGTTGTTAATTAATTCCTACCACGTTTTATTCATCAAATTAGTCTAATTAGCATTTAAATTAGCTAAATATTAAGAAATGAGCTTCAGTCAGAACCCTGGACCTAGGCCACGCTGGAAATGGGACAAGTGGGGATGTGGAAGTAAACTTTAAAGCTATCTCGGTTTCTCAGAGCTCTGTGAAAACTTCAGATATGATGTGAATATCTCCAGTGTTAGAGAAGCTGAGGCTTAGATAGATTTATTTTAAAAGTCAGTATGCTGTCTTTCTTTGTGCTCTTCATGTCATCCCAAACCAGGAACCTGAATGAAGCAAACAGTATATTGTTTGTAATATTAATGTTACAAATTTAAATTTACAAAATATTAGGAAAAGAGAAGCTGAAGTTTCCAATGACTGTATCAGTGTTGCCATATGAACTCACTCAGAGGTTGAAAATGAGCAGGTTGTTAATTTCATAGGAAATGTTTTCTTTTTCATTTTTTGATACAGTATATTACAGATAATGATATAAAATATATTGTATACAATTTGTCAACATGTAACAACATAGGTAGTGCACTTTAAAAACTGCTGGTACATACTTTGATTTTCCTTGCCTAATTTTAAATAAGTTTAGTAATGTTATTTTAAAGTTTATTTAGATTTTGGGGAGTTTAAAACCGGTTAAAAAAAGAAAGAAAATAAGCTTTGGGTTTCACACATAATTTGAACTTTAAAAGATAGGGAAGGAGATTATTGTTCCTTGTGTTAAAGTTTTCATTAAGTGATATATAAATTTTTTAAAAAGTTAATTAAAATTTATTTGTAGAAATAAACACTTTTTAAAAGCCTTTGTCATGTCATAAACCAAAAAAAATCAATATTACATGAAAAATGAAAAAGGAATGCCTTTTTTGGCTTTTGATATGGAGCAGAAGCTGATGTTTCCAAAAATGAACAACAAACAGCCTCTGTGTCTTTTGCATAAATGAATCCTCACCAGCTAAACCAAGCATTGTTGCAGAACTTTCTCATCAACCAAGTGAGCTGTTAATGGCTTCCCAGCAACCAGCTTCACTGCAGACTAATTACCTACCCATACATCCTTCCCATCAGGCAATTGTAACTTCATCAATAGCAAAGGTCAAATCCCAATCTCTCTGTGTTTTAAAAGTAATGTTTGTTCCCTTCTGAAAGAGAGTTATTTTCACTTTTCGTTCCCATGAGCAGCAAGGAGTGGTCAGGGATGTTCATTATCTGGAAGCTGGATGCCTTGCAGTCACCAGGGAGGGAGGATCTGCGGCTGCCTTTCATCACAGCAACAGAGGCAAAAATCTTGCCTATTTTTAGATGGAGTTTATCAATTTGTGATGGGATTTATCCTGATCTTAGATGACTCAAGAAATCCATTTCCAGTCTTGCATTCCTGTGGGTGGTTCTGGGCATATCAGCAGGAAAACTTCTGTGAATAAATCAAGCCAAATTTGTAGTCTTTACTGCTTTAAGTATAGCAGAGATATTATTAAGCATTTCATAATAATAATAATAATTTTAATATCTGAATGTCTGATTTCATACCTAATGTGAAAGTATAGTCTGTGCTAATACGTAGTTTATGGTAACACTAATTTAAAAAATTCTATTTTCTCGAAGGGAACCGCACCCAGAGAAGTGAATACTTGAGACTATAACATTTCTTTCTGTCCCAAATCTTTCTGTTTCATTAGGAGCACCCTAATACACTAATTTTACTCATTTTTCAGACATATCCCTGACATATTTTTTTTTGTTTTACACTCATTTTTACATCTTTCCACTCTGCCGCTGTAATCCTGTCTTTCATTTCTTGGTTTTGCAGAAAACCCAAAGGCTGTTAATCAGGAAAGTTTTGTTTTCCTTCCCTGGAGATGATGGCAGGTGTACAACCTCCTATGTTTGGCCAGGCTGCTTTATGCAGAGCATCCCCTGGCTTGGGGCAGCTTGCTGAGTTGGCCCTGGTGAGCCAGCTCTGCTCCTCACTCTGGGGAAGGCAGCTGTGCCCGCCTCCCCAGGGACAGCAGGCTTGACTGCATAAAATAGTGAACTGATTCGTTGGATAAAATATAGTTTTCTCCACAAACTGAGAAAATGAAACAGAAAAGGCCGCTAATCTGAAATATGTTCATTTGTAGTCCTAGTTCACAGAACGCATGCATCTCGTAGTATCTGTAGAAGACTTTTTAGAAAGCATCAAAAATTGTCCTGGAGGATTTTATCTTCAAATTCTGTGGACATTCCCCCAATGAGAGAGCCCTCTAGCATGTGGTTAAATCAGCATGTGGCTCTTAAAAGTCTGTAAAAATGCCCATATGCCTCAGGAGAGCAGCTTAGTTCTGGAGATACTATAAGGGGAACATGTTTGAGGGCAAAGGAAGGGATGTAAATACTTATGCTTTGGCATAATTTGACAGTCTAGGTACAAACCGTCTACCTCAGCTGAGGGAGAAGAGGCTCTAACTGTATCCAGTCCCACTGGGTGAAACAAGGCTGCAGTAATTCACTTGTAAAAAATGAGCTATGCAAATTGCTTATGTGTATATCTGAAAATTCCTGTAGAAGCCTTGGACAAATGTTCCAAAAATATTGTTGTAAGATTGAGATTGATGGGCCTAGGGTAAGGCAATATATGTTAATCCCTGTGTGATAGCATCCCTGTGGCCATACCAGCCCACTGCCAGATCTCCCTTCCCCCCAGCATGCTCTGGGGGGGTGTCAGCATGGCAGTGCCCCCGGCTGGCCTTGGGCACAGCTCCTCTACCTGCGCCACTAATGTGCCACACCACAGTCACCCTCCCCTGCATGCCTGCCGCCTGCAAGGCGATGGGGGCCACAGCCTGCTCTTCTGGCCTGTGCCTTTTCCAACTGTACGCAGCTCCGGATTTAGCCACTTCTCCATTGAATCAGGGAAGGATTTAAGGCTGTAAGCACTTAGGTTCTCCCCTTGGTTTTAGTGTCACAGGTTTCTCTGCCTGACAAAGTGCTATGTCACAGCAAATTTTCTTCTTTGTCATAGTTTCCAAGGCACATTGCTTCTATGAATGTATGAGGCTTCTTCAAACATCTTTCAGATGATAACATTTATTGGCATAAAACACAAATTTAAGTATGAGCCTCTTCTACCCGTTGCTTTTTTCTAAGCAATTTGGGGTTTGTCTCTGGAGTTTTTTCTCATCTCTTCTAGGAAATATATGATTAAACGTCTGTTATGTAGTCAATACCATGAAGCTTCTCTCATCTCTTAGGCAGAAACATAATCTGAACTCAGCTGGAGGAAAAATTGGAGCAATTATCTAGGGGGGAGGGGAAAGGAAATAGGTTTTGCTTGTAGACAGCTTTATAACATCTGTATCCCAGTCCTTCTGTTTGTTTTGTTTTGTTTTCAATTCACTAAACGTCATAGGAAGCAAATTCTGGACACTGCTGCAAAATCTGTATAAAGAAGGGAAGACATTTTTCTCTAACTGTGTAACCCTCAAACTGCTGCATCCTTTCCTTTCTGTTTGTAATGGAAATGCTCCGTTTCTAGCTCACTTCTAAAGGTCTGCTGCAGGCTAAATCTCAGCACAAAGATCCCAGTCAAAAATTGTTTTTATGTGTGTCAAAGGGTGTTTTTTACAGCCAAGTTATATAATCACCCGCAAAAAGAGTAGTATATTGAAAGACCCTTTATTTCACTGGCACAGATACTGAACACACACATATGAGACACATTTTAAATCAGTGTAACAACAGTAGTGCAAAAGTGATAAGGAGAAGTTGACAGCACCTGGAAAGTCGTGGTGTTGCCTTTTTGTGTGCGTGTGTATGTGTGTGTGATCAAAAAGATATGAGCCAAATGGGAAAATTACAAATAATGAAAATTTGAGTTTCTGCTAAGACTTCAGCTACAAGACAGCTTCTTCAAACTTTGTGACAAAATGTCTCCAACCAGTTTTTATATAATATACATATGGCATTTCTGTTACTTGAGGGACAGCAAAATCAAACATCATCTATCAGTGTCATTCCCCGAGGACACTTAAACAATAAAGAGACTTTGTCTGTGACAGTAAAAAGTGAGTATTCTGTTTTCACTAAGTTTCATGGTACTCACTTCTTGAGATTTGGGGCAATTTCAGTCAAAGCCCAAGTAAATTGAGAAGTTCTCATTAGGAAAATTTAGGTGGAAGTCCTATATGTAAATCCTGGTATCTGAACTGCAGCAAATGGCCATTGTAGTCATACAGGGGTGACCACTAGTAGTTTGGAATGAGGATAGTAGCCAAGGGGCAATGGATTAAATAAGTGATTACCATCACTGTGAAATCTGTGGGGCAGATAATTTGCAAACTAGCTTCACTGAAAGTTACTTTTTCCTCTGCCCCGGTATTTTCCATTTTTGTGAAGATACTTGTTCAGCAGCTACTTTCATTTGCTTTGTTTAAGTGCTAGAAGTATCTGACATTTTTTGATTTGTGAAATAGACAGGTAAATATGACTTGAAGGAAATCAGGCGTTCTTGCTCTCAATAAGAGACTAATTAGCAAACTTTATGATGTGCATAAAACCCTAAGGAGGAGTTTACAGCATTTTTTTCCTAGGACAGTTTCTAATGAGAGAGGGTACAAGAGATACTTATCTCTATTAACATTATTTAGATTAAATATATGGCATGATCTACTTTTGATTTCTAATTACTTCAGTTCTATATTTAATTCCACTGTCAAAAAAATTGATTTCATGCAATGAAAAACTCAGGTAAGCTTTAGCCAGAGTCTTAATTTTATATAGCATTAGAGAAAAGAGAAACTTCAGAAATAAAATCTGACAAAACATGCTTCATGGCATATGCAATACGGAATATTCAGTCAAAGATGTCCTAAATTGCATGCCCGGTAAGCCTTAGCCTAGTAATCAAATATTATTTGCTTAAAGAATTATTTAATTGCTTTCACAAATTGCTGATTAAATTACTAATTAAATGTATAATTGGTCCCATCTAGAGAGAGAACTACAGCATTTTATGTACAGATTAGGCATGTGCTGGAATATGTTACTGCATCTACAACTGGTTTGTAACTTCTGGAAACTGGAGTCATAATTACGGTAACACATCACAAGGATATTGTGTATAAACTAACAGCAGTGCTTTCCACTGCCTGTTAAGGCAGCCAGTTCCCATTCACTCCATCTCTCCCTCTGTCTCACATCCATGCATGTGTATGTGTTCACATTCTTGTTAGACTGATATTCCTGCAAAACTATCCTTAGATTAGAAAATGGGGGTTAGTTCACTGTTAATCACTGATTAATAATGATTTATAATATTAATATAACTGATTAATAATGAGGCAGGTAATATTTTGTGCCTGCCGTCAGAGAATACAACTGTCAGTCTAAATGTTACTTTCTGGAACCCTCTGTCTTTGAGACACTTACCATTATGAGAACAAAATACTCCTGAGTTCCTCCTTTTTCTGCCTAGCATAAATAACTAAACAGCAATTAGAGCTGCAAGGAGACCAAAGGCACTGGTCCTCTAGTGTGTATGTTAAACACTAGGCTGAAGACCTCAGATCCTGGATGAGAGTTTTAAGTACTGAACTGTTGGTTACAAGGGCACTGGCTTCACCTTCATCAAAGGATGGTCAGTCCTTTGAACTTCAGTGATTATTTAATTGGTTTTGGTTTTCTACCCTAAATGAAAGACACCAAGTGGAATATTTTGCTCAACATGAAACAAAGGCTTAATGTCAGCAGGAAAAACAAAATAGAAATAATAAATAAGTAAATATTGTTCAATTCAAAATATGTTTTCAATATTTAGGTTCAAAGAAAGGACTCACATAACAAAAATAATGACTGGTATTAAATGATTCATGTGACACTTTTATTGCATCTTAAAAAATATTCCTCATAGCTTAGTTTCACAAACAGCTTAATCTGATCTTAAAACTCACTGATGCCAAAGGTCTCCCCACCTCTGCTTCTGCCCTATTGTGTTTGTCTACCTGCTTCCCATGTGTTTGTGCAACAGGCACACCAGCCAGGTGAGCTCAGCCCAGCCATTTCCCCAGGTGGCCGCACCAGCTTCTGCAGATGGAGGAAAAACAGGGAATACCTTTTTTCTTTTTGGCAGTATGATCCCAAGCAGTTTAACCCACTTCTGAAACTGTAGTTTGTCTCTCAGTAAGTCTTTTCTCCAGTGTGCTTTCTTATCCTGAGAAATGTCAGCTATAGTTCCAACATGATGCTGCATTTTGTGTTTCGTAAAAACAATACTTGGTTCATTGAAGCAAGTCTAGTCGGCGGGCTTTACAGCTGTCAGCAAAAACATCTCTGGAGTAGCTCATTATGAGAACTTTCCAGATCATTTGAGATTTTTTTAATGTTTTTAATGGAATTCTTATAAAAACAATTTGTTTGTTTTCCATGAAACTTCTGGTTTTGTTTTGTGATTAGGTTGTAAATGTCACTAGAGGACTGCTAGGCATCTTGCTGGTTAGTTTCTCAACAAAGTGTTTCAAAGCACAGTGGGACAAAAAAATGTTAAAATAATATTTGAATTAGTAACATGAGTATTTCAAACTTCTCAAAAGGTTTACTTTTAGTCAAGATTGGGGCAGATAGTCTTATCAGCCTGACACAAAGTGGTTTAGCTATCCTGGCCTAATCGATTCTTCATTCACAAAATTCCTAGGTAGCCAGAGTAAGTTGCCGTATTTTTGCACTGACCTTTGTTTAACCTGCTCTGAGACTGCCTCTAAACACAGGTCTCCTGGTTAGAGATAGATGTGGAATGCAAACAAAAACAAAGCCTCTGGCACACTTGAAATGAGAGATGACCATTCCTTTTTCTCTTGCACCAATTCAGAATAAAGGGGTTGTAGATGATCCATTCAGATGGCAAGCTGATTAATACCACGTATTTCCAAAGGCATAGTTCGTCATAATAGATAAAATCAGTTTTATGCTTAGACTAGGTAAAGTCTGAAAAAGCATTATTCCCAGAGTTGCTTTTGCTCTACAGAAGACTAAATTGAATAACCTGTAATACCAAACAGGAATATAAAATGGAAGAAATTTGAATCCATGACTCTCATTCAGTCTAGCCATCCATAAAAAGAAAGGGAATAAATATTTTCATAAATACACATTAATAATTATCCTTTGTATTTCCATTAAATAAATAAATGAAACATGGATGATGTTAAAATATGACTTTAACATATTGTGTCTCTTTGAAGAAAAGGTATTCTCTTTACAACATGCAGTAATTAAAAAATAAATAAGCCTCTTTCTTTAGGTGAGTATAATACTTTAATTCATCTAGAGACTCTAATCCAAGAAAATGTGTTCCACATCTACATGACAATGAAGAAAGTTTCCCTAGAGTAAACAAATACTGGCCATTACATGTCATCATTTTTGAATTTTTTTTCGTTAATTACTGGGTTTGGTATAAGAAGGAATTCAGGCTTAAAACCTAGAGAGAAATATGTGGCAAAGATGTTACAGTTGTTAAGTGGTATCACTTAACTTGCAATTTGCTTTTCTGATGTTTTTATTTATTTGTGAGTATGTAGTAATTCTATAACCATCAACTCAAACCCATAAAGAAAAGCTGATACCTCTTCTGTACCTGTATGGCCACAACTGCAAAAAAATTTTTTTTGAGTCATTGAGAACATTTTTTAAATAGTGAAGCTCAAACTCAAATTCATACCTCACTTCCCAAAGATCTGACTCTTTCTACAACCTACTTTCTTACATTTTGCATAATCAGTGGAGGACTAGTGAATTAAAATTACTCTGGTTTTGATTAATTTATTCCAGATAGTCTTTAAAAAACAGGCCACTTCTAATTTATGGTGTCTTATTTTGCTTGTCATTTAGAGATTATTTACCAAAAAGATACACATGCATTTCCACTTGCAGGCAAAATTGCCTCACCCATAAGGAATCTTAGAGGGAGAATTTTGCTCCTGCAAGGAAATTTCTGATGAGACACTAAAAAAATCCTTTGACTCCAGTATGTTAGTTGAGGAAATTTTCATGGGTATGAATCTAGCCCTCCGACGCTCTGCCTTTGAATTAACCATAGAAGCTCCCCTGTAACCTTGAACCTCTAGCCATGTTGTAGTTCTGTGATTTCCCAAACATCTGCTGGGGACTTTGAAACCACCACATTCATTTTCTTATGACCTAAGCTGCAATTTAACACAAGTCTCTGAAGATGAAAGCCAAGGAACGCTCTGCAGAGAGCAGAACACTTTACAAAGCAGTTCTCTGCTTGTGGAGGTGGGAGCAGCTGGCCTGCTCTCCCCTTTGGGTTAGGAGGGCTTGTTGTTTCCAGCTCCCTGTCAGACATCTGAGGAACCCCCATTTTTCTTTTTTTTTCTACACCCAGTCTCTGAGGCAAAGGGCAGCAGTCTGTATCCATCTATCTGGAAAACCTGGAAAGAACCCCAAAATATTTTTGTTTTCAGTAAACTCTGTTTGAGGTCTTCAGAAATTACAGAAATAAGAATAAATTCCCCACAAAAGCAGCAGGACTATAATCAGTTCTTGGTTCCTTCTTCATAGTAGAAAATGTCAACATTTTTGCTAAATTGTAACAAGGCCTCCTACTCAGTTTTAGAACTGTTTTGTGGCGTGGAAGAGCAGTTTATAAAAATCATACCAACAAAACACAAAGCTTTAGGTTCAAAGTAGTTCTGGACATGGATTTTAAAGAAATTTGTTGATGGCAAAATTAACTGTAAGTGAAATTTTCTACAGAAAGTTGTCCCCAAGTCCAGCATAAACTCTCAGGCAATAGATATCTCAGATTAAGGAGTCAACATTCATCTGGGATGGAGGAAACCCAGATTTAAGTCTGCTCTCTGCATGATTCAGAGCTTCCCACAACCAAAGCGAGCAGTGCAGTCTCCAGACTTTTCTAATGCTGTTCTCAGTCTCTTTTAATGAACTCCTTGGAAAGATGGCTTGTTTTTAATGCAGAAAAATGTAGAATGTAAAACCTCAAATATTTTCACCAGACAGAACTTGCATTCCTTGGCCAGCCCCAGCTGAAAGTTATTGTCAAGGTTGCTATTCATCAAAAGACTCAGTAAGAAGGCAGAACCTTATTCTGGTATTTCTGTAGCACCTGTACGGCTGAGCTCTGCTCCAGGCCTGTGGCTCTTTGGTCTGACACGTGACTCTTCAGAAACGTACAAGTAAATAATATTCAATGGTAATCTCACAAATACTCCCTTTAGGGCCACAGCTAATATGGTGCACTTAAAGTTAGGCATGTGCTCAATTATAAAGTTATTACTTTATGATCAGAGGCCTTGTAGGCTGAACATTTGATTAAGGGGTACTTCAATTTGAGAAAGCCCCCAGATTAATTTTTTTTTTTTTTCATACAAAGCTCAGACATATCAAATAATTTTGGAATATTATTTTCAGTTTTAATGAACTTGTGCAAGCTATAAAGTTGGAAATGTCTTCAAATGAAGTTTATAAGAGAGTATACTTTTCACGTTTCAAAGAAAAAGAGAAGTCTGCAGTCAGTGTGTAAGAAATCCAAAGGTTTTTTCCAAGCATTTTGTTTCTCTTAGTCTAGAGGTTTTTAAGTTAAGATTTAATTAATACATCATTATTCAAACCAACCAGAGCATTAAATGAAACAATGTTGACTTAACCTTCTTGTAACTATGTTTCATGACAGTTACCCCAAAGATTAATTAGATCTGCTCAACAAAATGAATTCATGATGTAAGTGGTGATAGAAGTAACACATTGAGTGGAAGCTACTCAAAAATCCTGTGAAGTGTTACTGTAATTAAGTGCCAAAGTCAGCTCTGGCATGAGCAGACCTCAGTATCAACACAGAAGGAGTTGCGTCCATGTGCAGTGGATGTGATCATTGCCTCTGACTGAGCCCATTTGGGATTCCCCACTCTTTGGTGGAATTTTAGTCCACTTGTGAAACTGGAGTCAGGGCTGGGGAAACTGGTGCCTTGGACAGCTCATTGGAAACAGCTCTACAGAGTTTCGTGCCAAAATGTGGTGCATGATGGGAGAGTGTGATGCAGCCAGGGTGGTGGGATGATGAAAAGGGAGGGAATATGAGGGACGGTGTTGATTGACTAGTTCTTCTGGGCTCCCTGAGCAGTCAGTGAAGAGACACTGGTGCTGCCAGAGGCTTTGGGTGAGCTGCTCCATGGTTTGTCTCTCCTTATGGCGCATGGTGGGACACCAGACACAACCAACAGCTAATGTAAGAAGATAAATGATAAATAGGCACCTAAAACTACTGGGTGGAACTACATTTTCACCTACCATGTGCAGATCTCCCCAGCACTTTTAATACCATCTGACCCCTTCCAGAAACAAATATATTTTCTTTTCATAATCCTGAAATCTTAATCAGTAATTAAGCCTGTAAAATATTCAATCAAACTTTAATTTTATGAAAGTTTGAGAAGGATAATCCAAAATGTTAATGAAAGCAAGACTTTGTAAACAAGTCCCCTCTTTGCCTGGAGGACACAATGTATTTCACATCACAGAGTTATTTGTAAAATTGGCCGTGGTCCAAATTTAGATATATAAGCATTTGTTTAATCTTAATGAGCTCCACAGTGTGCTTACAGGTAAATGCATGTTTAAACACATTGTTGGAAGAAAAAAAAAGAAGGCTGAGGCAGATCAAGGGGCTCATCACGCTGAAAAATAACCAAGGGGTGAAATATAGTTACTTGTCACCTGGAACTGTTCCCACTAGCTCTTACTAGTCCAATGGAAAAGGTGGCGTGGCTTTATGAGCAATTGGCCAGGGCTGAAGGCTGCTTTATGCTCTTACAAAGTATGTAAGGAAACACAATTCCGAAATCACTCATTTCACTTTTTCTTTATTCTAGATATGATTAGAACTTTTTGCCTTTTTCTCTTGACTCTTTACACATACATGTAAGCTATACACACTACAGCTAGTGGGGAAGAACATTTTTCTTGTTGTACAGAATGTTGACTTTTCACTGAAAAAATCAGTCTCCTCCAGAAACAAAACATTTTCAGCTGAGAACCAAAACTAGTTTAAGTTTTCTTATTTTTTGACACAATGCAATATTTTCTATAGAAGCTAATATTCTTTGTGAGGATTTTTTTTTTTTTTTTGCATTAAAAATAGTTTCACTGGCCATATATTTATACTGTAGAAAACTACAGGAGCACAGCTATTATATCTGTCTGAGTCATTGCTGAGGCAAAGTGGTAATAATACAGTTAATACACAGGACTTGGAAACGTCACTTGGATCTTTGGTATCTTGGATCTTTCAGGAACCACTGTGTGGACACTGAAAATAGTAAACAATATTTTCATATGTTAAATTCAGCAAATTAAACATTAGGAATCATTATGAAGGTAGTCAAGATGTAGTAGAGAACATATCGTGCCACTGTATGACTCTGTAGTTTGTTTACACTTGAGTACTTAGTACAGTTCTGTTCCCCATATCAATAAGGAGATGATAAATCTGGCAAAGTTTCAGAGAAGAAAAACAAAGGATAATTGAAGGTATGGTACGGCTTTCATACAAGTAAAACTGAATCACTTAAGACTCTTCAATGTAGGAAAGATTTCCTGCTAGAGGACAAACCAGTGATCTATAAAAGCACAAGCAGCACAGAGATTGTGGATGGATATCAGTAGTTCACTGTCCTTTCCAGTAAAAGAACTTGGGATCATTAAATGCAGCTGGAAGGAAACAGGTTCAGATCCCTCTAAAGGAGGCAGTTGTTCACTTGACTGTGAATTAAGCTGTGGTGCTGTAAGATGGTGGGGATACTCAGAGTTTGCAGGGGTTGAAGGAGAGACTAAATAAATCCACAAGAAATAACTCTTCAGAGGATTGGTAATGATGTAGAAATTATGTCTGGTTCAAGAAGACACTGAGCTGCAAACGGTTGGAGGATGAGAAAATACTCATGGGAATCTTCATACATGTCAGGACTTCATCCGAAAATGCTTTGCTAGCAGATGCTGGCATTAGCAGCAGTGAGAGACAGGATACTGCACTAGATGGACTGTGTCTGATCCAGTACTTACGCTCTTACATGCATTAGTATTCACTGCAGTCGTATATACAGCTTGAAACTGTGATGTGTTAAGCATTTCCTGAAAAGCCTTCACTTCTCACTGATGTCTGCTATAACTGACATCACTCAGTACTCACACCACCAGGCTTCTCTCACATGAGTTGGAAATATCTGATGAGTATCTATTATTTGCGAGTCTTACCTCCTACAAACAAGACATTCAGACTCATTTCAGTATTTCACAAAATCAGTCAGGGAAAAGAGAATAACTGATAGATTATATATAGAAAGGAATGAATAAATAAATGTCAAACCCAGCATTTTAGAAATTACAATTTTTGAATTAGAAAATGGAAAAGGAAAATGTCAAAAAAAGGTTTTGCTAATCATAATGGTTTGCTTTGTAGGTAAATGCATCCCGCCAAGAAAGCAAGCTGATGGAAGAATGTGACCAGCTCATTGAAATAATCCAGCAAAGACGACAAATAATTGGAACCAAAATCAAGGAAGGGAAGGTAAAAACGTTTCTTCTTTAGATCACAAGTAGGTCAACACTGTTTCCTTATGCTTACAGCTTTTTGATATCAGGTACTATTAATGCAAATTTGTAAAAATCCTGATATAGTGGAATGAAATATACCAATATTAGTATGTTAGACCTCAACAGTTTGGCATTTCTCTTACTACAAGTGATTACGATTTTTAAGCATAAACACAGAAATGATGTTGCCATCAGTAAATTATAATAAAATGATGATTAATTAATGATTCCTTTACTCTGTTATATGTCTGACAGCATTTCTCCGAAAGTTTTCACTTTTGCAAAGTGCCACAACATTTGGTATTGTGGTTGGCAATTATCTACATGAATATTTTAGTGTAGGTACTTTAATTATGTATTAAAATACTATCACAGAAAGAATTTGTTTCAATCATTGTCATTCTCAAGAATAGGAAGTCGTAACTTATTTACAAAAAAATATTCAAAAACACGTATGAAATTAATTGAAGTGTGCATTTCTAATAACTGAGGTATAATGTTTATTAGCGACAAAAACATTGAGCAGGAAAAATTGCTGATATTCAGGTGTCAATGCATTTCGCTAGCTGCCTGTTAACTCAGAAACACATTAGAGTTGAATTAATGTTCTTATTGTCTAGGTACATGGTGTTTACTCTTTAACTGCTAAACTAAGTAAGTCAAATATAAACTCTTCTTGTGTGGGAAAAACTCAGGAAAAGAATAAAGTCAAGAGCAGGTTAAATGGTTCATGGGCTTGTCAAGATATTTCAATTAACTTGAAATAAAAAGCCTGTAGGCAAGGTTTGACTTAAACATGTTTGAAACCGCAGGTCCTGTACATTCTGTGACAGAACCTGAATTTTCTCATGCTGTTGACAAAATATAATTCCCTTCAGATGGACAAGATGGCCTTCTGCATTATTGTTTCAGCTCTATTTCTCTATGGAGTGAGATCAGCTATGCTTCCAATGAAGTAGAAAACTTTCCATTCATTTGGATTTGTGCTATGTACATGAGTTGCTTTTAAAAAATCTATTGCTTGCAAAGATGTATTCTAACATCCAATAGAGCATGAAAGTTTTATAATACAATTGACTCCAAATTTATTTGAGTATAGCTGATATCAGAATCTATCCCCATTTTTTTTTCTGTACTTTGTTCAACCAAAAGTGGATCTGGAATGGTTTGCCCCAAATGTTGTATATGTTGAAAGATGTTCAAGAGACCCATGTGAAAAGCCACAGAAAAATTCTGCCAAAGGTAACTTCTTTTAAGAGGGCCTGTGCCTAAAATTCTTTCTGGAAGGTAGGGCACGGCAAGTTTGTCTATAGGACTATAGTTAGGGCTACAGAGCAGAAAACACTGGGATATAAAATCCTAGCTATGTCTGCAAGGCTGCAGTTTCAGACACATGAATCTAACAATGTGGTGCAGCTCCATCCTTTATCTAACCTATCACTGAAACCTATAAAATTCCACAGAGCATGTAACTGGAAAAAAAACCTTAACTATCAAATAGATAATTTTAGTGCAGACATCGTTCCTGCCATTGGGGGGGTGGGGTGGGGAGTGGGTGAGACAAGACTCTCCATTTAACATTTATGATCACTTGCCTTCTTCAAGAAGATATAAAATAGAATCAAGAAAACAAACACCTAGTTCATATGTAGACCTCACAAATCATGGCATGCCTTCTGATTGCTAAAAGCTTACAGAGTAACATTTATTTCAGTTGTTTGTTTTTTTAATAAGTAAATAAAGAGATGAGGTACTTAATATTTCAATTCTCTGATTCTGTGAATCTTTCCCCGGTTAGATTGGTGTAGACCAAATTGTAATCTCTGCAAATGCACAGTTAGAGTAAACATTATGGCTTTAATTCATCCTAGAAGCTGATCAGATCATCAATATTATCAAAATCTTTATGTTTTCCTAGCGTTTTTCTCCCTTTATTGTTTCTATCTTTAGAAAAAGTACTAGTGTTACAGGACACTAATCATTTGGTCAGTATTTCCTTTTTGAAATTTTTCCAAAAGGTTTCTTTTCCTACTGGTTTCTGTTGCTGGGTAGGTGCACTGAGATACCCTTCTCTTTGCTTAGGAGGCAATTTTATCTGAAATTCAACTCAGCAGCTTCATAGCTTGTGCCCTTATTGCTGAGATTTAGAATGTTATCTTGATTGTAAATTTGGATATTTCTGCCAATCCACTTGGTTGTTAGTTTCCTCATTTTGCATGAGAATGGGTCTTAATGCCTTTATAAACTCCAGAATTGTTTCATTTCCTTCCTATTTCTAACTTCTGTTCAAACTATGATCCCGATGTGATAACAATGGGAAGGACTTCCAGACCTTTCAGGATCTAGTTTTGTTAGCCAACATTGTCTTTAAATGGAGGATTGACTGTGCCCCTCCCTAACCTTTGAGCTAGTGCTTACAGTCACATCTACTGTGTTTATCTCCAACACATATTTGCAGTAGTAATAATCAGCTCTCCAGCACTACTGTGCTTTTGTCCAGTTAAAAATATCTAAGAAGAAAACACCCTGTTTGACTAAAAGCATGTAATGAAAAGGGCAGACATTTATTCTTAGTAGACTGAGCTTCTGTCAAGTTTTCTTTTCAAATTACTTTTATGAAACTCGCCTCAGTAATAGAAAAAAAGTAGTTAATCTCTAAACTGTCTTTAATACAGATCTCATCACTTCAGGGAAACTGTTATCTAAACAGCTCTTAGTTATCATGTAAGCAGAAAGTACCAGGAAATGATGTTTCTTCTCTTGGAAAATAGGCCAGCTGTGCTTGTTTTGGCTCTCCCCTGTTGTTTTCCACGTGGAAAATACTGAAGCAGAAAGGCTGTGCCTGTCCTCTTATTAAAATGTTATGTGGCTAGATGGGGCTCACCATCAAGCTAGTGTGAAAGAAGCTCTTGTCAACGAAGCCATTCATTTTAACTCCCCCTTTGCATTCCAGCTTTGCGTCAAAAGTGCAAATGCAGTCATGATTTGTGACCTTAGAGATGTGACTACTTTCTTCTGTTTCCACTCAAGGTGGTGAGGTTGAGAAAACTGGCCCAGCAGATTGCGAACTGCAAACAGTGCATTGAGCGCTCAACATCCCTCATCTCTCAGGCTGAACAGTCACTGAAGGAGAACGATCATGCTCGCTTCCTGCAAACTGCTAAAAATATCACTGAAAGGTAAAGAAGACATTCCTCTTGCAGAAACCCAACTTAAGGCAAATGGGTTGTCATAGTTGCCATAATGTCTTGTCCCACAAGGGGTGTCAAAGTGGGGAGGGTTAATCGACACATTTCCCCAGAACACTACTTTGTGCTATACCAGAGTGGGAAGGACCCTACTGTAATGCTAAACCAAAACATCTCTTTAGAAAGAGGAGCAGTTGAAAAAGGGTGCAAAATAAGAGTTATAACAGTAATAGCACGCACAAATGAAGGAGGTACCATGGATGCCAAACAGATATCTGGTGTTAAACATGCTAAAAGAAGTTTTCTGGAGGCTTAATTCCTACTCCTTGAAAAAATCTAATATTAAGAAAGAAATCAGGTAACAAGTACATACCTTGGAAGAAATTTGGAGTGATCTTAATGGATTCATATTCTTCACAAAATAGCAAGCAGCAAGATAATGAAATGTATAACAATTCAACAGCCTGGGTGTCTGGAAGTTATGGCAACTTCTGTGTTGGGTCCCTGGGTGCAGAGAACTTCTACCGTTTCTAGGATTCTAGCTGATCTCAGCATGCCAGATATATCAAGGACCCAAAGACAAGGGAGCAGTCTTTCTAGGAAATTGTGCTGTAAGAAAATTTGGCCTGGTTTTCAGTGTAACATCCTGAATGCTGAAACTTTCCCACTGAATTTTTGTGATGAAAATATGTTCTGTTGGAATTTTCAGCTGTTTAACCATCAGTCAGAGAAAAAAAAAAAAAGAAGGAGAATGTATCTGGACAATGAAGAAGAAAACTATTTAAAAGTATACTCATTTATTCAGCTATATATTTAGCTCTGGGTTCACACTGTATCTTCACATTGTCTGGCCAATTTTTACATAATCCAAAGCATGAAATTCCTTGCTCTTATTATTTATTTTTTAAAGTCTGTCACTTACTCTGGAGTGCTGAACACATATTCTCTGAATATCAGGCTTCATTAAAGCTATTTAATTATTTATACATAAGCCAGAAACACTTGTTACAGGCTCAGAGAATTGAAAATCTGTTGAGCAAGGCAAGGGGCAAGGCAAAGGAAAGTGAGGCAAGGCAGGGTAATGAGTTACATTTGATCTGTCAGCCTCAGACCCTGGTTTGTATTCTGTCACCAAGATACAGTGGCACTTCTTTTCCCAGCTGAAGCTGATACTAAAACCACACATGAGTATCATGAAAAACAAAAACAAAAACAAAACAAAACACACACACAAAAAAAAACAAAAAACAAAAAAAAACCCACAAACCTGGATTGAGAGCAGCCCTGTGGAGAAGGACTTGAGGGTATTAGTGGATGGAAAACTGACTATGAGCCAGCAATGTGAACTCGCAGACCAGAAAGCCAACTGTGTCGTGGGCTGCATCAAGAGAAGTGTGGCCAGCAGGTTGAGGGAGGTGATTCTCCTCCTCTACTCCACTCTCATGGGACCTCACCTGGAGTACTGTGTCCAGCTCTGGGTTCCCCAGCATAAGAAGGACATGGACCTACTTGAGTGAGTCCAGAGGAGGCCACAAAGATGAGCGAGGGACTGGAGCACCTCCCTTATGAGGACAGGCTGGAGAGTTGGGGTTGTTCAGCCTGGAGAAGAGAAGGCTCCAGAGAGACCTTACAGCGGCCTTCCAGTACTTAAAGGGGGCCTGCAGGAGAGATGGGGAGGGACTCTTTATCAGAGAATGTAGTGATAGGACAAGTAATGATTTTAAACTGAAAGAGGGTAGATTTAGATTAGGTATAAGAACAAAATTATATACTGTGAGGGTGATGAGACACTGGCACAGGTTGCACAGAGAAGCTGTAGCTGTCCCCTCCCTGGCAGTGTTCCAGGCCAGGCTGGACGGGGCTTTGAGCAACCTGGTCTGGTGGAAAGTGTCCCTGCCCGTGGCAGGGGGGTTGGAACTAAATTATCTTTAAGGTCTCTTGCAACCCAAACCATTCTAAGATTCTATGAAAAGCTGAAGGTCTGGCCTTTTTTCAGTATTCATTGGAACAAGCAGTAGGGCAGAAACCTGTGAAGACACAAAGCTTTTTAAATGACTACCAGAGAAAATTCAGAGAAGTTCCGTTTTCACCTTGTAAACATGAACAGTTGCATCATAAATACAGTTACAGAAGAAATACTCAGAGAGCAGAAATGAGACCAGCTGACATATGTGCCCAATCAAATCTAATTCTTGGCTGTCACAGATTGCTATCTGTAATGAGATGGTTGTGAACGCCCTTAAAATCAGAGAATCATTTCAAGCAGTGAACTGAGGGGAAAAAAACACCAAGTGCTTGCAGACAAATTCCAAGTGGAAAAAGAGACTAAATCTGATTAATAAATTATTCCACACAAGTAAATCTCCTAGTTCTCATGTGATGAGCAATATTTTGTTTGCTCCTAGACTGCTCATGTAACAGTCTCACCAGGGTCCTGAGCTCCAGCAGCTAAAACAGTCTCCTGAAATTATGCTCATTGAATTTCTTCATGTACATATTTCAAAGTAATTGCAAAATAATATTCGCTGTTGTAAGCACAACAGGTAACTATGTATAGCAAACACATTATGCACACTACAGTGATTTAGGTCATGCAGTATTTATAGTGAGTGAAATGCATTTATCCTGGAGAAACCTTTTCCAACCAAGTACAGTGTCAGATAGAGCAGACAGAAGTACAAGAGGAAATTCGGTCCTCTGAACCTAATATGATGACATGGTGTCTGAAACTGTGAACTGCTGAGCTCACTGAAAACTGACTTTAAATACTTATTCACAATACACCCTTTATATAGTCCCAAACAACAGTCCAAAAAGGCCTGGTGATATGGTCTTCACAATAAATATGTACTTTATGGAGGTATTCAGAGAAACTCAGATACCTGCTTGCTGGTTTACTAGCAAGGGCTTTGTTAATTTTGTAGAGGTGTGTATCACTCTGAGTTTGCCCTAACACAGGCCCTACAAGAAATGCATGTCTTTTTTTCCTACCAGATAAAAAACATGTTAGTGAAACTGCAGATGAACTACTGGGAGTGGGAGATGTGGGGGAGAAAAAAAAAAGAAGTGATAGAGTTCAAGGAATTTTTCCAAGTACATGGGGCAAAAGGCACTTCAATTATCCTCTCTAAAAAGAACCCATCTGTACTAGGATCTACTTTAAACTAAGTTCTACAACTACAAAAGAAACAGCACTGAAAACTGTATAGCAATAATTATTCACTAAGAAGCCTCCTCAGCTCAGTTTTTGAAAACTGTGCTGAAGACAATGAGATGGGCAGCTCAGTTTTTACTTTCCTAATGGGATTTTCCTAAAATACTATGCAAGAAATATATGAAACTAAAGTTCTTAGTAAGCATTTGGCCTGGAGCCATTTGAGATCTGTCTACAGAGACATACTCCAATTTGGGAAACTGTTAATTGAAGCAATCAAAATATTTTGATCTGACATGCCATGAATGACAGATAACTGACATACATTGTGTGCATGGTTGTGTGTTTACCTCCAAACTGAAAGAATTAACAAATTTCTGTTGTATAACACAAGGTTTAACAATCTCTTTGCTTAAACAGACCAAACTTTCTATAAACATATCCAGTGTCCAGCTCTCCAACAACATATATTTTGAGGTACCAGGCTGAAAAATCCATCATGATGGCAATTTTCTTGGGAAAGCTCATGTTCTATGTTAGTGAGGCTGGACAGACAAAAAGTAGATGTAGCTCCTGAAATGAGGTAGGCAACGAAACTTCAATTTTGGAGGAAATGTCAATATGCACACATGCTTTGCAGGGAAAAGCCTTTCAAAATAAACTGTGCTGACATCTATTTGTTTTATCTCCCCCCTCCCCGTGCTTTTTGAAGTTAGCAGCAGTGTGTTGTGCTGAACAGCTGAGGAGGTGTGGGGATCTGCACCAAGCCCTTAGGACAGCAGTGCCAAGGAATGCCTGGGGCAAAAAACTGCTTGGGAAGACAAGGGTTGGGAGAGATGCAGCATCTGTCAGGATTGCTTAAAATAGATAAATATGGTGCTATTGCCACTTTGGTTCAGTGGGTGACTAGAAGGAACAATTCAAAGTGTATTGTTGCTTAATTAATATTTTGTTTAAAACTTACCTGACACTGCATGTTAGGCAACTCTAAGTAATAGATTTTTACTGGAGACTTTAGTCATAAAAATAAGTGTGACAGGAGAAGCTCCTAACTTATACCATATAGATAAAATACATGTAAAAGTTTTGTCAAGCTTTTTGAGAATTGACAACAACAATAATATTCAGATCCTACCTTGATGTGAAAGTTATTGTCTTGCATGCTAAAAGACTTTCTATTCATTATAGGGTTTCCATGGCAACTGCATCCTCCCAGGTTCTAATTCCTGAAATTAATCTCAACGATACTTTCGATACTTTCGCACTTGATTTTACCAGGGAGAAGAAATTGTTGGAATGCCTTGATTATCTTACAGGTAATTTTTTTCTCAAGGTGCTACTATTATATGTCCCTCATAAAATAGTAGTGATAGGATTTTCGTCATTCCTCTCTGTGGTCAGTTAACTTTGGCTGACTGCCAGGTGCCCACCAAGCTGCCCTTTTACTGTACCTCCTCAGGAGACAGGGAGAAAATAAGATTAAAAACTCATGAGTTGAGATAAGGACAGGGAGATCACTCAAAAGGCAAAACAGACTCAACTTGGGAAAGATTAAAGTAATTTATCGACAGTTAATTGTAAGAGTAAGATACTGAAGAATAAAAACAATATTAAAAACACTTTCCCCCAACCCCATTCTTCTCTCGGTCTCAACTTCACTCCCAGCTCTTCTACCTCCTCCTCAGACTCTTCCTCAGGCTCCACCTCCCTCCTCCTCATGCTCCTCTCCTGCTCCAGCATGGGCTTCCTCTCATGAGATGCAGTTCTTCATGAACTTCTCCAACATGGGTCTTTCCCACAGGCTGCAGTTCTCCAAGAATGCTCCAGTGTGGATTCTTTCCACAGGGTGCAATCCTTCAGGAATGGACTGTTCCATTGTGGGTCCCTGTGGGCCATGGTTCCTGCCAGAAAACTTGCTCCTACATAGGTTCCTCTCCACAGGCTTGATCTTCCTTCAGGGCATATTCACCTGCTCTGGTGTAGGTCCTCTACAGGCTGAAGTGTGGGTATCTACTCCACTGCTGTCCTCCATGGGCTGCAGGGGGACAACCTATGTCACCATGGTCTTCTCCACAGACTGCAGGGGAATCTCTGCTGTGGTGCACGGAGCACCTCCTCCCCTTCCTTCTTCACTGATCTTGGTGTCTGCAGGACTGTTTCTCTCACATTTTCTCACTCTGCCCTCTCTCAGATTCTGCACAGCCTTTTTTTACCCTTTCTTAAATATGTTATCACAGAGGCCTTACCAGCGTCAGTGATGGACTCAGTTTTGGGCAGCAGCGGTTTTGTCTTAGAACTGGCTGTGTCTGACATGGGGTCAGCTCCTGGTCTTTTCTCACAGAAGTCACCCATACAGCCCAGTTGCTACTAAACCCTTGCCACATAAACCCAATACACTCTCCCTCTTAATCCTGAATATATTACCCCCTACCAACCCCAGTATATCCCAGAAAGCATTAGGTGCTAAAGAACACAACTGGGATGCATTTCCTACCTCCTCTCCTTGCATTCCTCCCCACCAGGGTGTGGGCAGGTGGGAGTCAGAAATGGTTAAAAGCCACTGCAGGAGAGTGAAATGTAAGAACAGCTGGAGCTTAGCCTGGAGCAGCCAGAGGAGGGAGACAAAATCTCATTTCCCAGGGGATGGATGCTCTGTGTGTTTCCCGCTCCCTTGGGGCTGCCTTCTTCGGGCAGATTGCAGCCTGGTGGATTTCCCATGAGCAACCAGAAACTGTTCAAGCAATCAACATCAAGAGCTCAGCAGTGAAAGATGTTTTCTCATGCTGGGGACACTGTGTATTTCCCTCATCACAGAACTGGAGAACCTCACTGTGCCTGGGACTAGAGAGCACAGAGTGTGCCCTGTGCCAGGACACGGGGTGGGTTCTCCACAGAGCAAAGCCCCAGCTTGCTTAGCTGAGATCGTTGGCCTGAAGAAGCCCGCAGGATTAGACCCTTACTGAAGGCCTGAGTAATGTACAATCTCAGAGTATATAATGACTCACAAAGAGAAACAAATTACTGTAATTTAGGGTGTTTTGATTTCAATGCCAGAATTAGAACAATTCATTCCAGTTGAATTGAAAACAGAAGAGACATGGGGTAGGTTTTCATTTTTCAGGGTCTTTAAGCATCCGCTGTTAACAGGGAGAATTTGCAATGAAAGGCACAAAGCACTGTTAGAAAAGCACTTGAAAACACTTCCTGAGCCATTCTCTTAGCCCAGTTTGCAGGAGATATACGCATGTTATTTCATAAGAATGTGCGAACGCAGAGTCTCCTCATTGCCAACCACTGGATCTTTTCCATGCAGAAGGCTAGCTTCTGGCTGTTCTTCAGAGGAAAGGCTGAGGGAATTGAGGTTGTTCAGCCTCAGAAGAGAAGTCTCCGAGGAGACCTTATTGTGGCTTTTCAACACTTAAATGGGGCTTATAACAAAGATGGGGACAGACTTTTCAGTAGGGCCTGTTGCAATAGGGCAAGGGGTAATGGTTTTAAACTAAAGGATGGTAGGTTCAGACTAGATGTAAGGAAGACATTTTTTACAATGAGGGTAGTGAAACACTGGAACAGGTTTCCCAGAGAGGGGATAGATGCCTCATCCCTGGAAACATTCAAGGCCAGATTAGACTGGGCTCTGAGCAACCTGATCTAGTTGAAGATGTTCCTGCTTATTGCAGGGGGAGTTGGACTAGATGACCTTTAAAAATCCTTTCCACCCCAAACTATTCTGTGATTCTATGAATAAGTGAACAGATTGATACTGGGAAGAGCAAGGCTGTCTGCATGCACAGGGCAGCACCACTCTTGCCTTATAGAGCTGTGGAGTTCTTGCCATATGTGAAAGAAAGATTTTATTTGCAAGAAATCTCTGTATCGCTGTGTGACTGATGAATACAATCAGTGTTTAATACATACTTGAGTAGATAATACACAATAATAATATGGTGAGAGTCATTTGAACTTTTTATACAGTACCAGTGAAATGCTACAGCATCTGCCTCTCCCCAAAGTCTGCTGGAATTTCACCACCGTATTGAGTATTCACCCCAGAATTATAAAAAGGCCAAGGAAATTAAAGGAAGGATTAAGAAAAAAGCCAGACTCATTTGCCCTAACCTAGGAATCTACTTGTGAAATAATCAGCATCAGCTTGCTTTATAGTCGAAGAAGAGGAATAACCACCTCGTTTTAAGGCACGTATATGAGGTCAGTTGACTCCATTCTGGAGGTGCCTATTTCTCACAGTTGGCTGCAAGCAGAGAGACTCATTCAAATACAGATAAGTGTGGTTTAGATCTTTAAAGTCATACAAGGTGAATTCTATCTAGCAGTCTGTACCTGTACCCTCCAGGTCTTCTTCCTTTTGTATATCAATGTCAGTATTACCAGCCTAATTGCTGTAAGCTGCAGAAAATGAAGGCTGTATCTGCACCAAAATGAAAGTTGGTTTTGCTACAAAGATACTTTCCATGGTCCATCATGCTGGCTATGTCATTTACACCGTTCCTTCTTTGCCTTCTTCCTACCTCATCCGCAGTCTTGAAAAAATTGCTTACAATGCAGTCTAAGGGACCTTGCAAATGTATCGAGCAGTTTAACTGCTTTTTCCTAATCTACTATTTTTATCCTTGCCATTGATACCCAGTGAAGAACAGTTTTAGCTGGCTCTGTCTTTGTACTATTTTTGTTCACATTAATAAATTGCGTATGGTTGCAATGGCAAAATCCAAAACACATGTCCAAATTATCTGAGCATAAAATACAACTTATGCAGACAGTTAAAATACATTTATGTAAATATATGTATATATGTAATGTATCTGTGTATATGTATAGTCCCAAGAGTCAAATGTACCTAATTATTCCTTATTGTTCAGAAACTCTGGAGGAAGATTTATTTTATTTTACCCCTTTCAGGTTGGTGCATGGAATCTTCATAGGTATTAAACTGAAAACTGTGTGACAGAGTGAATTGCGCTTTACTTTTATCATATTTCACAGTTACGTAAAGTGAGGACCATTTGTGAGTCCTAGTGATACATCTATATTGTGAATTAAGTGAAGAAGCCTATCTTATATCTATCACATGTACTGCTTTTGAACAAAATGTCAAAACCTAAATTCCGGCTTCATTCTCTCTGCTGTCAGTTGCCTTCAAAGCAATTGACCTTGATTGTCTTCTGGAGATTTTCTTCTCCTTTAGTTCTTCATAGTTGTCAGATCTTCTTCATCCTTCATCTTCTCAACCCCAGTTTTCTATGTGGCACATTGAAGTTTGCATCTTTCTTTCTTCCTATGCTATTTCGTTCCCAAATAGAAATTTAACTAATTTGTTCTTAACATTTACGCAACTGTCAGTTCAAAGCTTCTGCTATCCAAATGGAAATCTCTGATATCTCTCTGAAAGTTGCCAGCCAGACATTGAGATGTCAAGCTTAGTATATTAAAACAATACCCTTAATCTTCTTCTGATTGTTCTCAACCTTGATGTCTTTTGAAAGCTTTCTTATCTTGCCAGTTGCTCGAGCTCTTCATCTGGAACCCATCTTTTTCTAAATATGTATCTAGCTAGATCCAGGCAATGCACGTGACTTGCAACTCTCTGCACATTATTACTGACATAAGGAATCTTTATCCACTGTGAATCAAAAATACTTGTTATGTGTCTTAATACTTTGAAACCAATTGCAGGAACATCTATTCTATGACCTTGAAATTAGCTCTGCTTCAGAAATCCCATCTGAAACAATGATAAGTTTTCGTCATCCATCACTTCAGCTGACTGCACAAAGACAGGCATATTGCCGAGCATATGCCAGCAGTTTTTTCACACAAAACCAACTTCATTCTGGAAACCCTTCACAACCTGTCTTTCCTCTTAACTCTTTTAGTATTAAAAGATCAAAACCCACCTCCAGCCAGCTCAGTCTCATATTTTAGATGTAATCTCTCCTCATTCTGTTGTTTTTGAGCAGTTCTGGTCTACCCAAAGTCTATGTCTAGATGGTTGTATGACTGAGTTCTTGATGCCAACTCACACATGACACGTTACTAACACATCAGATTTGCACCCACATCTGATATAACTGTGTCTTTCAAATTCTTGCATGCTGGTTCAGTCCAGGGTCATGATACACCATGGAGCCAGTAATGAACAGATGAGAGAGGTTCAGAGAAGCTTCTTCAAATCCCTCATGTTCATACCAGCAATAAGAGTATTCCTCGCATCATTAAATCAAGGAGATGGCTTAGATATTCCTTTTTTACTCAGTATCAAAATCAGTAAGGAACCCTTACAAAGTTAGTCACCCCATGACAGCAGGGAAGTGGAGACCGAGCAACCAAAAGGAAGTTGAGGTGGTTTTAGTCAGTCTCGGTGACCTTGTGCTCAGAAGATTTAGATATAGTCTCAATGATCACCCAGGAGCCACTGCATTCATGGTGGGATTAACCAATGAGAGGTGGCAGTTTTCTTAAACTGCCTCTCAAGTGTATGGACCGTGTGAGTGCTTTCAGACTGCTTCAGAGCAAAAGCCATGCAGATGACACTGACAAGGAGGTGAGTTAGACTAACCTGGATGAAAGGTAGTAAGTATTCTCACAAGGCCAGTTATTTCTGGGAGCAAATTTAAGAAACTGCTTTTCTAATATTTTCTACTGCCTTCAGATGTGGTTCCTGACTTGTTAAGTATGTCTGCCCAGTTTTGAGTTGAAGTCATACAAATGAATTAAAACAGCCTTCAGCAATTATTTTCTCACTTGTCAGAGAGTGTTGATTCATGAATACAGGTGGATGAAAGTCAGAGTGACTGAAACAGTTACCACTCCCAGATATTTGCCCCTGTGTCCTCTATGGAGATTGCCACCCCAAGACCAAGGAGAGCCACAGATGTTAGGAAGCAATTCCTTAAACCACTATAGCTTTCATTGTGCCTTGCTAAATCTGCTGTCAATGATTCCAGGTTCCCTCACTGCTCAAGGCTGTAAATTTGGGGTTTTCAAGAGCTGCTTCACATTTTTTTCAGCTCTCCCTGACACTGGGTAGCAGTTTGTATACAGGAGGCTGCCAGTAAACTGAGAGTATTAGCTGCATCACTTGTCAAACTTCAGTTTGTTTGGTTGTGAGCCAGTGCTCTCTCCTCACCCTGAAACAGACTGGAAAAGCTCACGGGCAATCACTGCTTCTCCACTGGGAAATGGGACCAAAGGGTGTATTATGAAGCTTTATATCTTGCACTGCTGGGCTGCAAGCATGCTGGGCTTCCACTTCCTAGGCAGTGGTGGAACACACCTAGTGCAGCTTTGAGATCACTCTGGAGTCTGTAGAGCTTTCCCTGTGGCACCTGAGCTCTGTAGCAGTACTAGTAAATTTGATAAGCAAATCACACACTATCAAATGTAATAATGAAGATAACTCATTAAGGTCAATCTCTTTAATTGCATTATGGACTTATACTCTCCAAAGGAGTATGTGCAGTGTATTGATGAATTTGGCAGTCAGACTTATACATTATTTTGAAAGTCATAACAAAGAACTTGCATATAGACTTCGCTGCCTATCTGCAGGAGAAGCAGATATATTATGTTTTATTCTGAGTGGTTATGAAATAAGTGTTGCTGAGGAACTGAGTTTCATGCAGTATAGTCTCAAGTGGATGCGAGTTAATCACAAACGCAAGGGAAAAGATGTCCTGCTTAGGTCAAAACTCTTTTTTCTGTCATTCTCATTACATGAAGGCCCGTAAATCTCCAGCCATAAGGCCAGCCAGGTGTGCATATCAAAAGAGAACTTCGGCTGTCATTTTCAAAGGAGTTGAAGACTGCTATGCTATTGAAATGCAGTTTACAGTTCATTCAACCTTCAGTAATTCTTGCTTTTCATAAATTAATATTTATTATCCATGTTGTAATAACAAGTACCTTTCTCAAGTAAAAGGTTTTACTCTGTTAGGTGCAGGAGATGGCTGAAGAATACTTTAGTTGAATACACACACAAAAAAATGGATCAACTTGTAATTAATTTTTTTTCAAGTTTTTCTTTTTTTGCTTTTGAAGGACAGGCAAAATCCGAAGATGAAGCCTCAGCTAGGGGGAAGAAAAAATCTCCAGCAATTGTTCTGCTGGATATATTTTTGAAACATAGCTCATAGGACCAATGCAGTACTGCATAGTCCTCACAACGGTTAGTTGGCCTCAGTTAGTACACAACCTCTAAACTGCAGCACTAATCTTTCCAAGAATTTGCAGGGATTTTTTCTTCTCCTTTTGTTTATATTTCCCTCCTGGATGACTGTTCTTATTTTAGTTCAGTTCTCTCTATGATTCCCTGTCTATCCCAGTGATTCCTCTGCTGAGTTAACAAAAAAAGGCATTGATAAGCTTCCATGCTACAATATTCAGAGCATCACAAATGATGGTCATATCATGAAACACATTTGACTGTTTTCTTACGCCTCTTGCTTCGAAATGTGTCTGCACTTTGATCCTTGGGCACATACATCAGTAAACCAAGTACATGAACTAGAAAAATTCTTAATGGGAAGTAAAATAGATGTTTCATAAAAGTAAAGGTGGAATTCCCTCAGAGGGACTTTTTTGAGGCCATTATTCGTAGCTAACAGAAGTTAAAAGAGCTGACAGCAAAAATGTCATTCAGATTTGCCTTCCTTTTCCTTTAATGCAGGCATATTTTGGTTGTTTCAGCCTGAGTGCCCTTCTTCCTCACTGTGACAGCTGGGAGGAACACTATTAAGCACAAGGATTTATTTTTTTTTCAGGATGGTAGCATGAAGGGAAGATGATTAGGAATGAAGCTCCCACTGAGACAAGCATGCAGGAAGGCCCACCAGTCTTTCAAAGAAAGATTAATTTGTTTCTTATTTAGGTGTTTGGGTTTGTAAAGAATGTAAACAAAGAAAATTTAGGCCTAAGAATTTTGTTTCAAGTTTCACTTCTTCAAATAGGTCTTCAAAACAAACCTTTGTGTTAATATGAGAATATATAGCTTGCTACACAGAGATCTTGCTTGTTGATAAAAAAAAAAAAAAAGAGGGACAACTTTTTATTAAAATGTTTAGATTGTTTTCTAGAATTATTTAATTAGCAATGACATTGAAGATTAGGCTGTAATAGTCATGCAGTCATGATGTTATGATTAGAACTCTTTATGTAAGACTGAAGAAAAGTTAAATTATATGCATCTGTATTAGAAAGGATAGCTAGCAAATAAACAAACATTAACTTGGAGAGAGTAGATTGAGCATGAAAGCATGAGTGTTTGGAAGCTTCCCCAAAATTACATTTTTTCAATACCACTTATGCCAGTCTCTGGTAAGATAGGCTAGGCAAATACTACTTTCAAGTCAACAGTGAAAAGTGTTGACTCTCCCTCTTGATATATGCATCAATGAAACTTTGATAATTTTACTCTGATGGTCAGAACAGTCCTAAAAAAAGCAGCATGTCAACTGTGCCCATTTAATCACAGTTTAATGTGACCACCTACTCATCACTTGTGCTAGGGCAACTGAAATCAAAGCTACTCTAATATAAAATACTTTCAAAATCTGGAGTTTCTAGGTGGTTGTATTGATAGTAATAATTCCTTTACAACAATTCATTGATAATCAGAGTTACTACTCGAATTAGCAAAAAGTTGTTAAAAGGTCTGTTGGATGATATGGCTACAAACTCATACATCAGATGCAACCCCTAATCTCAGGTGAGAGGGGAAATATTTTACTGATTGTGTCAGTAAGCCTCCTCTGCTGTATCTCACAGCTCCCAACCCACCCACCATTCGAGAAGAGCTCTGTACAGCTTCTTATGATACCATTACTGTCCACTGGACATCAGATGATGAATTCAGTGTCGTCTCTTATGAGCTGCAGTACACCATCTTCACCGGACAAGCTAATGTTGTTAGTAAGTATAAACCTTCTCTTTACTATTTCTCTTTCCTTAAGATTTCTTTGTAAACCAAGTGCCTTTAAATATATATGTACTCATATGTCAAGAACAGAAAGCAAAAATATTTTCTAGGAAGATTTAAAGCTAAAATCCAATCCAATAATGATTTCAAAATGATCTAAAATTTATAATTAATTCAATTAAAATTTCTTGTGTCTTTTCTGGGAGTGCCATGTAGTGAGGGCTTTTCAAGACTAAAACCAGCACATATCCCCAAAGGCACAAGTATTGTCCCTGTTAACAGGTCTTGTTTCTTGTGTCATGAATCCTTTATTGCAGATGTAGCAGGGACAAAGACCTCAGTTCCATTGTCTGAGGTAGTCAGGCACTTGGGAGCCTGTGTTGAACTGGTCATTATTTAGAACTGAAGTCCTGTTGTCATTTAGATAACCTTGACAACTGGACCTTTGTCAGAAATACGGATTAAGTCCTTCCCTCTGATTTTTACTGTCTTCAAGGCTACAAAGTATAGGTGTCAGTATACTGAAGGTTAAGGCAGCAAGCAGCAGCGCAAAAACAATTAATATGATAATTTTGTTGAACTTATGATTACGTTAACAATAATTGGTTTATATTGTATTATAGCACATTTTTCATTAAATACACCCTCTGTTTTGAATCTGTGATTTTCTTTAATGAACAAACTTACTGATTATTTCTTCGATTGTTTTCTTGTTAAATAACTATTCCTCTGAGAAAAAATTATTTTCTAATCTTTGGCCAGGAAGTCAACACTTCTGGGTTCAGTGCATAATGATCACTGACTATGAAATTGGAGAAGTCATTTAACTTCTTCCTTCCCCATATGTTTAATGGGAATACCACTAGCTGACACGTATTTGCTTTATGAAACAAGGATTCTGAAATGAACCAAATCAATCAAAAGGTAGAGTTTGTTGAGTCAACATGAATTTAAATTGGGAACTCATTGCCACAGAGCATTGTTGTGTTTTTGAATTCAAGAGATGACTGGACAGATCATGCTAAAAGAATCCACTGAGAAGAATGAAGTGCAGAGACTTCTTTCTGTCTCAGGAAGTCCCAGAGCTGTAAGATGTTGAGGCCTGGGAGAGTGTGGTGAGAAATGATTGTGCTTTCCCTGTTCCTTAACACCCTCCTGTGCTCTTGCTTTTGTCAACCATCAGATACCCCAGCCACACAATGAGCTAGGTAGGCTTAGTTTTGATCCAGTGCAGAAGTGTATTTCTTCTTACAAAATTTGTTGAGATACTTTGATGAAAGTCAGAGCTGTGGACATGTTTACAAGCTTTATGTCAGTGGAAAAATGGTACGGTCTATGCCAAATTTCAGTACTGAGCCAAATGCTTGTACTGACACTTTTGTTGCTGAGTGCACATCATTTTCTCCATCACTAAACTGGTGTTAGTTTTCCAAGCCATCTGAAAGGATATCTGAAGATTCAAGTGCTGGCTTTTTAAGATCATTTTTAAGTAGCATACTGTGAATATATTATGGTATTCAAGACTGACTAAAAAATAAGGTGGAGTACTGAAAATTTGATGAGTGTTTTGCCAAAACCTCCATTTAGCATTTCACTTAACAGCCTAATTTTGGACAATGCAGTGTAAAATTTGAGACTGCTGGAAAGACCAAGTAAACTTCAACACATGCTCCTACATCTGAGCAAGCTGGATAACAAAAATGTCTAATAGTAATCTGGAGCAAAGTAGATAAGGAAGGAAAAGATTCCCTGATTAATATTACTAAGCAGACAGGACTTAATGATAACACAGTACATTGCTTGCTTACTCACCCATTTTTGTCTGTGGCTTTATGCTAGAAGACTTTATGCAAGTCAGCTATTAGCACTATGTGTGAAGAGGGCAGCAGAAAGGTGTATCGTTTCCACATCTTTGTGATGTGGGGTTTTATTCTTTGCTGACTAGGGAATAAATAACAAGTTATTTAATTTTTAGACTGTATTGTAGGTTTCCAATGTGGAGGTGAAAGCTTTGATCTGTGAAACATGTATCAATTAGTCTGCTTTCAGAGATGCGGTAATGATAATTTTGGGGTATATCATGAAGTGCTCAGTGTGCAGTCTGAACTGTCATGGTATCCCTTTGCAAAAATGCTATCATTAAAAGTTTGAAGATAAAACAAATCAACACTAAGAAACTGTGTTTACAAAATGCTCTGAAGAACTGAAATGACAGTAGAAAGAAATGTAAAACTGAATCTTTTTCTTTTTCTTTTTCTTTTTCTTTTTCTTTTTCTTTTTCTTTTTCTTTTTCTTTTTCTTTTTCTTTTTCTTTTTCTTTTTCTTTTTCTTTTTCTTTTTCTTTTTCTTTTTCTTTTTCTTTTTCTTTTTCTTTTTCTTCAGATAGCTCTTACACAAATATCCTGGTTATTAATTTAAATTTTATTGAAAGCTGTGTTAACCCATCACATGCATCTATATATATACACATGTATATACATGTGGAAGGGTTTTCTAAATGTTGTAAAGCTTTTTTAAAATCTCATTATTTAATGTAGACTTGAACACCTCCAATGGAGATGTTCCCACCAAATCTAACTGCTACAAATCTGCCCAGGTTTCTAACACGTGAGGCTCTCCCAGTTCATTCCAACTTCCACTGGTAATGGAGATTTGTCCATGAACCTCCTGATTTTACTTAGAACACTACTTGGATGTTTCTTCACTTTGTTGGATTATATGCTTTGTCCTGCAGAAGGGTCTAATATCCCAACTTCTATAAATTACTTTCCAAGATTGTCCCTAGAATATTGGAGTGTACCTTAGTACTGTGGTTGAACACAGAGTGCTATTTTCACTGTAAATGTATTAGCAGACACTGCACTGCAGCTTTCATGTTTTGATGAACTGAAGCTAGGTGATTGGGGTTTTTTTAAACCCCATTTTAATGGAACAGATTTTGGATTAGTATGATTTTTTTTCTATTTATGACATTTGCATGCTGTTGCACATAACTATTTTTAAATTTATTTCTCTGTCACATGCCAAAAAGTTGCCATTGGTATTGTGTGTTGCCTCTAGCAGATAATGTAAACAGGTTCATAGATTGTCTACAGTTCTGTGTTTTTGTAGCTATGAATTAGTCATGAGGGAGTAGCTAGAGTACTGCATTAAACCAACATGCTTTTTTCCCCTGAGACAATAGGAATCACTTTGCATACATACCCACCTACCATGCTAATGGAGGCTGTTATTTTGGAATCCATTTCTTAAAACCGCATAGCCAGACTGACTGTACTTTCCACTCCCCAGTACATTTCCCCCACCAGAGGCATATATCATTCAGACATTGCTAAGAATTCAGTAACAAAAACAAGCAGTGCTATGTTTTTCTAGTGTATTTTGTATCCAACATAATCAACTATATTCTTTTTTATTAACTGAAAAATTGGGGAGTTAACATTTGATGGAAAAGGTCCAAATAGAGTATTTCATTTTGAATCCTATTTCATACAGGAAAGATTATTTCCAAATGTGGCCAAACCGCTTGGCTATTAAATGCTTGGCAGCCCTATTCTGTGCATAAGAGCAATAGAGAACTTTAAATTAAGCAGGCTTTTACTAAAGCAGTTGCTCTCAGAGTTATACCATTCGCACATTTGCATTTCTGAGAGGCAGCTAATCACCTGCAATCTGAATATTGTAAAGGCTTTTAAAATTACTTTGTCACTAGCTAGCTAACATGCATTATAATTTCATTATGCCATTTCAATAAATTTTCAAGTATCTATTGAGTATGCATTTTTTAACATCATGGATTTCCTTTAGTATGCTCAGGAAGGTTAAAATTTAAACACACAGTTTTTTATGAGCTGTGATCTAAGATGTCTTCAAGAAAAACACATCTTCAAGACAAAAAGCAGTAAATAATTATCTCTTTCCTGGTAAATGAAATTTAGGTTAGTTAGTCTCATCAGCTAAATACTAAAAATCACTGTATTAAGGATACAGAATACTGTAAGAACCATTTCAGTGTTACATAGTTACTCTTCCTATGAGATAGGATAAAATTATATTGAAGGATCTAAACCAATTAGGAGCCCCAGCTTCCATGAAAAAACAGTGAATTTATGATTCACCAGTTATTTTTTGAATAGTCTAGCTTTTGTCTGTTTCTGGAAATTTTAATTTATTTAAAACCAATTCCCTACAATCTTCAGATTGCTACTGAGGATTTTAGTGAGTATCTTTTAATGGCACGAAAGAAAATCTGGGATAAAACCAAGAAAACTTCTGCCTCTTGAAAAGGATGAAAAGAGTGTATTTCTTAAAAAAAAAAGTGATGGGTTTTGCAGAAATCCTGCATATATTATTTTCTTTGATGTGAGAATGCAGAGTGGGGGTAGAGAGCTATCTGTTACCTTTGCCTACTGTATTTGTTCTACCAAGTTGAATAGGTAATAGTCTATTTAAATAAAGCATTTTAAAATAATTAAAACACTCAAGAGATTAAATAACTTTCCCATTACTTTTGTGCTCCTCTTCCAGTTTTCAAGAAGATATATTTCATTAAAATCTACCAGTGTAAATTTAAAGAGGATTTACACCTTGGGATTTTTCCCATCTGTTTTTTAAAGTGCATCAACACCAGGGAAACAGCTTTACAAATTATTACCTCCAGACTATGAGAAACTTACTTTGAAAAGTCACACATCCTGTACGGACATCACTGTGCTCACTGCACCATTCCAGGATGTAATTTAAATTCTCTACATTTTTGTAGGCCACAGTTTTAAAATACATTGTTTTACCACCTGCATAACCCTGTAAAAAGCCCTGGGTTTTTGAAACAAGAAACCTGAATGTAGGAGTGGATTAGGAGTGGGTACAATAGGAAACCCTTTAGCTCCTGCTGCTGCACCAGTGAGGAGAAGATGTGTGCTTTTTCATTTTATCTGCTGCCACTGGCAGGGATCTGAGAGGACAAACGCTACCTCTGGATGTCCAGTTACCAGGCTGCTTGCTCATTTCCCTGAGCATTTTAAATCATGTGTATTCAGAGAAGAAGGGCTGTCCTGACAGGGCATAACTGGAGACAAATACTTTTGATGCAGTAAAAAAATATTCTTTCACACCTAAAAGCTTAACTTGGCTGCCACTAGTTACTATTCTGTGTTTTGAAGGATTTTGGACTTGGACTTTGAAACCATCAAAACTTCATTCACAAGATTTTTGAATCAAAGTTCAATTTAAAGCCTGTTATCAAATAGCTCACAGTCAGAAAGCACATGGACACTGAGCCCCTTGGTGCATAGGCAAGAGCTGTGATTGTTGGGACAGCAAGCTTTGTTGAGCAAAGTAACTTAAGTCAGTCACTGCACATCCAGCATTTATTGTACACTGGTAGTTTGGATGCCTAAGATTGGAAGGACAAAAAATACCAAACCAAGGTGTCTTACATCATCAAAGAGGATAGAGCCTTTGCCTAGAACATGAGTCAGGACAAAAGGATGATTCCCAACTCTCTCTGTTGACTCATCAGAGTTTAGGTTAGGTAACGTCCTAACACAGGAACTCTGCTCTTTGTTCAAGGTCAGGTGGGATGAATGTACACCTACCTGTGAGTGTTTTGACATTAACCCCAGTAGCAGAAGCCAAGATGCAGCAATACCTAAAATTACTGTGGCTCTGCCTTCTATATAGAAATCTAAATTAACCATTAACTGGTTTATTTAATAATATAATTAATTATTTTCTCTGTGTAGCTATTTGCAGACTAGTGAGTATTGGGTATATATAAATCCACATACACGGGAGGAGAGGATAGACTGGAGAGGGGACTCGTAGCAATGCAACTTTACCTTTGCAGTCCTTCATATACCTATTTAGATCCAAATTTTATACTTCATTAAGAAGCAATCAGCTTCTGGAGGGTATCATAAAAAAGTGTAATGCAAGCCTGAAATATGTGCCCTTTAGAGAGTTGTAGTGACTAATGCAAATCTAGTTTCAACAACGTTTGGCAAAAATCTGGGCATTTCTGTGTCTGTGTAAGGGTTTGTTTATATATGGCCTATGTATACCATAGAGCTTTGCTTTTAAATTAGGGTTATGGAAGGAGAAGACACTTCCAGGACCATTATCTGGATCCATCCCACTTACTGTCTTATATTATTTGGATACCCCATCAGAGGCATCTGAGTTAAGGATTCCTTGGTCATCCTGGACTCCCTCTAAATCCAGTGCTTCATTTTGTTTTGTTTTAACTTAGCACTTATTTAGCAATCGCACCTATAAGTCAGGATAAGTCATGGTCTCAATGCAAAACCAGCATGGTAGTTCAGCTACAGAACAAGTGTGCCTTTACTCTAGTAGATGTGGCAAATTTTTACCGGGAAAAGATGAGGATTCTTCAGAGCAGTCAGTGAAATATTTTATGCCAGGAAACTGCTGCTTTTATTTCCTTTCTTCCTCTTAGGAAACCCATTCACACTCAGCCTAAAAAAATAAATATCTTTCAGTATGTATGGTTCAGTGAAAGAAGAGGTGGACTGATGTTGTTATAAGCAGTTTACTACAAGTGCTAGGCACAACTGAGATTTTCATGGGATATAACACTGGGTTCTTTTTTTTCAGGAGGTAGACAGATGATTATGTGATCTAGTTTTTCAATAGTCTTGAGAAAAACAGTGCTGCAATGTTGCTTTTCTTTGCTGCTTCTATTCACATATAGCAAATTGTTTAATCCCTTGAAGCTGATGTTTAGGGAGGCTACATGTGGCCAGGATGCTTGCTGGTTGGAGCATAAGGAACATACTACAATTCTTTTTTCCCCACTTCACACCAGGAACTGCAACAGAGAAATGTTCTTATTCTGGTAAATTATGGTCCAAAGGCCACAACCCACGTGTGAGTTCAGCCACAGACTTAGACTTGCACACTTCAAATCAGAGTGTTGGGGGGTTAATCTCACCTCATTTTAGATACGTGAAGTTATTACTCACCTGCGCTAGGTCACCTAGGCTTCCTCTGTGGCCAAGAAAAGATAGGCACTTGTGGTAGGATGTTCATACCTGGAGAAGTGAAAGAAATTATTCACTGATTTCTGCCTCTCCTCAGAGTCCAGAAAAATGGGTTAATCCTTGCAGCTCTTCATGATATGATGAGATGATGTGAGTCCCACCTGAAACTGTGCCTCAGTTGCCCATTTTCACAGCATGATGAATAGCTGCCTGCCTCTCAAGGATATTATGTAATATAAGAGAACTTTCAGAAAAAAAGCTACATAAATCTTAGGTGAAAATTTGGGGTTTAAGTTCTATTTCTAGTGATCTTTTGTTATAAAAAATCTGTCCCAAATTATCAAGGAATCTCCCAGTATGGTTATGAATTGTCTCCGAGTCTGTAAACCTGCATCACAGGTCTTTTTCTTTCAAATTTTGTGACCAGTAGCCTATTAGTTTTTGCCTTACATAAAGGTTTTTATATTGTCTAATATGCAGAGCTGAAATTACTACTTTCTAAAAGATTCTCTTTACTAGTACTTACTGGTTTGCTGGTAAAACATGAGTTAAGAGCTAAAAGCTGTTTTTTCAATAACACAATAGCTTTCATAACATGTTCTGTGCCCAGTAACGCAGAGACCAAGAAGTCTATCAGATTCCTAATCCACTCAAGCATGTTTCTTTTAAATTTTCCAGCCTTACATATGCACACACATATATACACTTCCATCTGCATGTATATTTTTCTAACTGTATAATATATAAAAATATTGTGAATATATATAAACTTCATGAATGCTAAATTTATTATTTATGTAAACATTTATAATAAGAGAGCTATCAGACTGGGGATCCGTTAGTCCAAGAGCTGTTCAAAATGTACAGTAATATGGGTGATTGACTGCCACTGCAGTTACATCACAGTAGGAAAAATTTATGTAGATGAATACCTTCCTTTTAGTGGAGTATTTTCCTGTTTTGAAGATGATATTGCCCCTCCCTTATTTTACTTACTTTCTACATATTATACTTCTGTGGTAGGCATCAAATGTACACAAAAAAGTTTGTAACTGGAAAATTATCCAGCTCTTCCCCAGCTGACATATAACCATGAGAATATAAATCAAAAAATTTCATCCATTCCATTTACTGGCTTAGATTACATCCTGGCAAAGTCTAGAGTGTAAGAGACAAAGCTTGCTGTGAAGCCCATGCTCTGCCCTCTTTGGCCTCAGGTCCTGAAGAATGCATATTTGGGGACTGTCAGCAAAGGTGCCTCCCCATTCCTCCTGGCTTTACCACTTATGTTAGTTTTCTGAGGCTTAAACTGAGTTAATTAATCCAAACAGTAGATTGATGGGATCTCCATAATCCTTTAGTTCTTAAGCAATAAAGAATTCCTTGTGCTGGGATATGAAAAATCTGAGTGCTTGTGTCTGAATCTTTTCTTAAATGCCCATTTTTTATGGTTGACTTCACTTAGCAATAACTTAAATGGTACCTTGACTGAGAGCTGATGAAATGAGTTAGTGGCATTAAGTAGTGACTCAGTAAATGTACCAACACATTAAAAGGTACAGAAGCAAAATTTATATTGGTCTTTGGGTGCTTGGGAGTGTTCTAAATGTTCCTCTCTTACAAAGTGTTCAGTATGTTATGACTGATGTGCTCTCTTTGAAATTGCAGGTTTATGCAACTCAGCCGACAGCTGGATGATTGTTCCCAATATCAAACAAAACCACTACACAGTGCACGGTTTACAGAGTGGCACTAAGTACATCTTCATTGTTAAGGCCATTAATCAGGCAGGCAGCAGAAGCAGCGAGCCCGGCAAGCTCAAGACAAACAGTGAGTAACGTGAGATCCAGCACACATGCATTATTCTCCTTTTTTTGTCTTCCTATTTAGTTTTTATCTTTGGAAGATACAAGAGCACAGAGCAGTTTAACTTGTTTAAAGTGGTTCCCACAATGAAAGTCACTTATTTAACTTGATTCAGGATTGCCAGAGTCTTCAGTAGTGAAGAAATCGCTTTTTTGAGAGAGATGCATCTGTAGTTTAGTCACTGGAAATACCATTTAGGAACAGAGCCATCACATGTGAAATGATTTGAAATATTATTTTGGGTGTTTGTTTCAATGTCCCTTCTATTCTTTTTCCTCTACAAAGCAAAAGCTTTTCTTATGTTTCAGAAAAACCCACTTTAATTTTGTGTAGTATTCATAAATTTAATTTAAGCTAGATTAATTTTATTTTCCAAAATGATCTCTTTCTCAGGACACTAGAAAACTTCTTAGCTCCATCTCCCTCAATTTTCTATGGAGTTCGATGAGGTGGTAGAGTAGTCAGAGATCCCACTTCAAAAAAACCCCAATGGTTACGCAAATTATTAACAGATGTAGTATAGCAATTTTAGGACTGGTTTTCAGCCTTTTTCCTCTTGCATCCCAGCCAATCCCTCAGTCGTGTAGTCATCACGAGCAGCTCTGAGTACAGGAAAGGGAACACTGGGATTTGTGCACCCTCTGAAACTTGCTTATTGTAGGAGAGGGTGCTTGAAGAGGGGCAATACTGAATGTTTTAAGAAGGAGGGTGCAGAGAGTGGCACATGCATGTTTCTGATCTTCTCCTTTCTGCTATTAACCTAGCTTGCACTTCCATGTAAAAGCTTCTCATATAATCCACATCTGCTACCAAGAATCTGCGTATTGTTAAATCTGGTAACCTACAAGCAAATATGTAACCAGAGGGCCCCACCTGGAAATGGCAATCCTTTATCCTTTTGTCTGTTTGTGATCCAGTGTGGCACAAAAGCAATCTCTCGGCTGACTGTGAGAAATAACGTGACCAGATACAATTCAGTACAGAGAAAGACATCCTTCAGATACTGCTTCAGCAGCACAAAAGCTGCTAACTAGTTAGAGAGGCAGGCCATTGGTATTTTAATGCCATCAAGAGGTAGGAAAAAGCAGATAAAATGTGCCCCAAAATAGTTTCCGACAGGTTTGATTTATACTTGGTCATAATACATAACTAAATACATGTTGCAAAAGTAGATAACTGACCGATTTACATCTTATTTGAAGTACAGGTGTGAGTGCCTCACACAGACCTCATGGAAGCACTCATTTCTATTTTCTGTGCATGTCATCAAATCTTCTGCTTACAATTTTTTACTCTTGATATGAAAGACAGTAAGAAGGGGAAGGAGCTTTGCTAGATGACTTGTGGAGTCATACTTTCCTAGTTGACTCCTGTTGGAGGTAAATGATCATTTTGCTTTGTGACACAATGAGCAAGCCTGTCAGAATTGTGGTGGGATTTTTCTATCTACAAGGTTCAGTTTACCAAAAAGCTTCCTGTTATTGTCTTCAAACCTCATGCTACAGCCGAAGATACTTGCCAAGAGCAACAGACTGAGTAATGTTTTTACACCACATTATTTGGACCGAGTTACATTTCACTTCCTTCTTTTTAATGCACAGTGTCCAGCACGACATGGGCATCCTTCAACAGTGATCTTGAATTGTTGACTGTGCTTGTTATAAATAAAGCTGTGAGTGAAAAACAGACAAGGCTAGTGCTTCTTATTTTCAAACTAATTTTGTGGAATTTGAAATCATACTTTTTTTTTAGTAACGATGAAGATGTTATTATGGAGCTTTATCCCTAGAGAATTAATAGAATGCAATTTATTCTAAATCTAATATGCTGTGAAAAAAGCAACCCCCAGACCTTTATTAGCATGTATATTGGTTTCAATTACATGCAAGAATTAGAGTATTCAGGTTACCTCTAGTTCAGAGATAATGGGCGTGATGATTATGCAGCGCTCTTTTCAGGGATTATTGACACGGGGAAGTTAGTGCACAATGAGATTGACAGTAAACTGACAATGCAAATTAGCTATTGCAGGGAGCAGAATAGGTTCATCTATCTGAAGAGCACTTCAGAGGAGGAGATTAATATGGTTATGCAATCTTGTGGGCTTCTTAGAAGCTCGGTAATCCACTCTCCTTTTCAAAATCAAAGCCAAACCATTCTTCTGCCATCTTTGTCTGTGCATCTCTAGGTCAGCCATTTAAACTGGACCCCAAATCTGCTCACAGAAAATTGAAAGTGTCTCATGATAACCTGACAGTCGAACGTGATGAAACATCCTCCAAAAAGAGTCACACACCAGAGCGATTCACAAGCCAAGGGAGCTATGGAGTAGCTGGCAACGTGTTTATTGACAGCGGGCGGCATTACTGGGAAGTGGTTATAAGCGGGAGTACGTGGTATGTATATAAAAATATATGTGAAAACAACAGTAATTCACACTGTTCAGATCCTGGCACAATTTATCTGGTAGAGACCAGTTGCAGAGGCATGTGGAACAGTAGAAGAGCAGGACAATCGTATACTTTCACACAGTTTGTCAGATTATTTTCTCAGTCTCCAGCACTTTCGGACTCTGGAGCTAAATCTGCCAGATTTACATCTAGCAACCTTCACAGGCCTTTTGCCCCATGACTTGGGATGGTTGTTTTTTGAATCCACATACAGTATGTTTTAAGATTTTTGAGAGGTAAGAAATTTTCATCTTGTTTACACAACGGAGCAAACTTTGTAAGTGTGATCATTTCTTTACTAAACATGAAAGACGTTAGCATCCTTCAGTAAGAAAAAAAAATAAACATGAGGACAGTTTGATGATCCAGTTTCACAGGGGTGGAAGTCAGATTTGCTTCTGGGGTGGGGGTACGGAGCAGCAGAGCTGTAGGTCTGTGCCCCAGAGTATGAAGCAAGGGGCAGGAAGTGGAGGATGATCCTGAATGATCCTCTGTGTCATACAGGGGTGGATTTCAGGGGCCCTTTAGTCAGTGGAAGAGATGCCTTCCTTTGGGATTCAAAGGCAACAATGATGATGGAATTTAACGGAGTGGAAAAATCAGTAAGGTCTTCAGGTATGCCCACTGTCTCAGACAAGAAAAATGCTGTTTGCCTGTGCCAACACTAGGGAATGGAAATAGAGTAATTTATGGCACATTAATCTCTGTTGGTTAAAAGCCCAACAAATACTGCAGTGTCTCTAGAACATGAGGAACTTTTACATTTCTGTTATATATGAGAAATCAGGTATTTGCCCTCAGTGTCCATTAATGATAACATTTCCACAATCCTTTTACCCTGCACATCTTGCTATAAATTATGGTTTGGAGAGCAATGTCTTCATCTACACTGCTTCACTTGACTCAAAACACAGTCCCAGAAATGCACATTTGAATCTAAAAACCACACCAACCTCTGGCAAAACATATTTGGGAATGGCAGAATTATTTTTTTTAATGTGTACTTTGATGTTTACTCTTGTATTCTTTCTTCTGGGCCATATATTAAAGGAGCAAGGAAAGATCAGATTAGCTGACAGATATCAGTGTATTTTAAAATCAATTAATTCCTCTGTATTTGTCTGTTTGGAAGTGATTTAAACTCTTGAGTTGCTGATTACTCAACAATCTTCCTTTTGAATACCAGAGGCAAGTGCTCCAAAAAATTACCCTAGCAGCCAAACTACAAACAATACAAGGGACAATAAAGTCTCCCTGAGCTCTCAGACCCAAAAGAGAGATGGGAAAAAACATTAATTAAGCCTGTGCAAATGTTGTGGTGAAACGTTGCTCAAGTAGAATTTAACCAGAAGAAGAGTCTGAGGCGTTCCAGTGAGTCCTCTGGGCTAACATTTGACTTTACTGAGAGCCAAGCATGGCAGGAAACGTTTGTTTCCTTGAGTTGTTTTTTGTTTTGCAGGTATGCCATTGGTATTTCCTACAAGTCGGCACCAAAGCACGAGTGGATCGGGAAGAATTCTGCCTCCTGGGTGCTTTGCCGCTGCAATAACACGTGGGTGGTGCGGCACAACAGCAAAGAAATCCCCATCGAGCCCGCACCTCACCTCCGGCGGGTCGGGATTTTGCTGGACTATGACAACGGTTCCCTTGCTTTTTACGATGCTTTGAACTCCCTACACCTTTACACTTTTGACATTACATTTGGGCAGCCTGTGTGCCCCACGTTCACTGTGTGGAATAAGTGTTTGACCATTATAACTGGCTTGCCTATCCCTGACCACCTAGACTCCTCCGAGCAGCTTGCATGACTGCTAAAAGCCAAAAGGTAGGATGACGTGTCTTCCAAGGTGGCCAGGCAGCTGCCTGTAGGAGCTTGCCCAGAGCTGGTGGACTGTGTGGCCTCCCAGCCATCTCTGCTGAATCCAGCCAGAACTGAAAAGGGGAGAATATCTCTTTCCTGTGTACTTTGTATGGAATGACAAGAAGTGGCTTTAATAATATCTTAGAACTTTCTTTTGCAGTTGGTTTTGTTTGGTTGGTTTTGTATTTAGTCTCTTACAGGAAGATTTATAAATTATTTATAAAACAAAAAAAAAAAAAAAAAAAAGGAAGGGAAAGCCTGGTTTGGACACCTGGAAAATGACTTACTTGTTTTGCACATTGATGGTCCTATTAATTAAAGTTTCATCAGCCCTTTGCATCGTTTTATTTTATAGTGGATAAAAGCAGGAAATTGGAAGGATGAAAACTGCGGAGTGGACAAGTCAGTATACTGCAGGTTTTACTCGTGTCAATATCAGCGCTCTCATTACCAGTCTTATTGAGTGCGAGATCTCCTAGTTTCTTCTTTGTACATGGGAGTGTGCAGACCAAAAAGAACAAAAATAAACAAGTGAGGAAGTGGAGCTAGCCAACACAGCAAAAGAAGAAAGTTTCATTTACTTCTATTCACAGGGCAGTGCTCTCTCTGTTCATAAAAAACATGTGGAATATCTCCTAGAAATGTGAGTGGATAAATCATCTGGTGCTTTATTTTACTGATGGCAACATTCCCATCTACAAGTGCGTCACCTTCATCTTTGGGAAACACTGTAGAATCACCGAGGATGTGAAAGACTGATACCATCTCTGAGGATCAGCAACACTGGAGGAGAGCAGCCAATCCAAGGTCTGACTGTAGACTAATTTGATAAAGCACGACATCATTTAAGGATTGATTGTAATAGAAGATGTCATGGTTCTGATGCTAGATATGTGAATGCTTATTGCTGATTTTACAAGGTTCAACATAGCAAGCCCAGCCAACAACTTAGAAGTGAGACATGTGCCACTTTACCATTGATTTTAAATTAAATACAAATGTTTCATTGTTATACACTATGTGGTCTCTATAACAAAACAAGGAAATCTGTTTTACATGTGCTGTATAGAGAAACACTGCAGCTGGAGTTTGCTCAGAGCTATCATTGTCCTGGATTATTTGGGAAGGCACAGTTCTCTTTGTGAATGAGGAGGAAATAGTAAGTTTACAGCAGCAGTAGGAATCTGTATGTGCAGGCCCTACATTCATCCTGGTGTTGGTGGATGAGCTTCAGTGAAGGCAATAGAGGTTGTACCTACTTTATCTCAAAGCTGAATCGGGTGCATTTTTTTTTTCTCTTTTCCTTCTACAAAATAGAAGCCCTTTGTAATTACTACAGTGCTTTTGTATAACGGATCATTTTGGGAGATGATGAGGCATATGACATCTTTAAAAGAATGGTTTTCCTACAGTGTTTAGTTGTTACTATGCAAGTGGTGAAAATCTGCTTGTGTAGAAAAAGGGTAAATTGAATATTCAGCTTTATGAAAAGATTTGCTCAGTAATTTACAACTCTGCTTTAGGTGTCTTTTGAAAATGATGCCTTAATGCACTTTGTTCACTAATGGGTCCAAAATAAAATAGTCCCAAGCTCAGTTTCAGATTTTTTAAATACTGGTTGTCTAGATACAAATCTGTCCTACAGTTTGCCTTATGATCGAGATGAGGAATACATACATGCCTGTTTGGTTTCTTCCATTTTTTAATAGAAGATAAATGTCTATCCATGTTCCTTTGATTTCTCTTTACATGCTCTGCTAACTGCTGAATTAAACAGAGAAACGTCTGGCAGTAGGTTGCTGGTAACCATGGCTTTCAGCTGTGGTAGCATCCCATGGTTCATAGGCAGGAGCCACTGATCTTTCCAGAGTTGACACAAATAAGGGAAAATGTGTACATATAGTGAACTGCAGTGTTTATCATAGTGTCTTTAATAATCAAGAAATGTATACCCTCAAAAATGAGAAAATATATAAATTCCCAAACATTACATTTCATAATTGAGCACAATGTTACTGATACAGTCTGATCTACACTGCCCAGACAATCTGGCCTGGGATGTTGGGGAGGTAGCCACGATGGCACAAGAATTATTATAATGAGTTGACAGGAGATGACTGATGTAAAGCAGTGATAAAGAGATGCAGGAGGAAAGTAGTTTTAATCTAGGATTATTGCCAAGTTTCTGCCTAAAACAAAAGGGGTGTACTACCAAAGTACACGTAGCAAGGCTGTGTATCTTCTCTTTTGCCAGAAATATTAAATCTAGAAGCTGATTTCAGTAGTGGACAAGTTGAAAACACTGTTCAGTGTTTGGCCATACAATGTTGGCAGAGATTGAACTGGATGGAAGTAATACCATGAATTTGGAAAGATCCCAAATGATCTCACATATTTTCATTGTAAAGGTAGACCGTGAGTCTAAAGACAGATCATGGTTTTGGCCAATGGAAAAAGAATGGTTGTTATCTACAGATCTTGCTGTATCATTTTTATTTTAACTCAGAATACTTCATTTGGAGCCAAGTCACATTTCTCCAGTGGACTATTAATTCAGTCTGTACTCTTTATGCATATATGTTTGTGTATCTATGTACACATATGTATGAGTACACACACAACAGTATATGCACAAACATAGTGTGTAATTTGTGTATAAGCATACATACATATATACATACACAAACTGACAGTAATTAGTCAGGTGTTCCTTTTTTGCTTGTTTCTTGAACAATTTCATATTCTGTATGACTGTGAGGAAACAAGTTTGCTATGAATGGTCGTCTTCTGGACATTTTTTAACAAACAAAATCTGTTTATTTTACAGAACTTGATTCAATGCCTCATTAACCAATAAAAACATCGATTTGAAAATGTAGCTTCTGTGGTCTGTGGCATTTTGCATGGTCCATAGTAATCAGTTGAAATCTGGGGGAAGGGTAATCCTCATGTAAAAATAAAACATGGTACTTTAATGTAGCGTGCAGTCTTAGGTGAGGGATTTTCCCTGACGTTTGAAAGTTTTGTGACTAGGAATGAGGTAGCATTGTATAATGCTGTGTTTAACAAAGGCAGATTTTTGAGGAATTTGCTGTGATGCAAGCAATGAATGTAGTAGATAAAGTCTGTGTTGATATAATGATTGTTTCAAAGGTGTACTTAAAACCCAAGGTGGGATTCAGCAGAGTTAGAGCAAACTATAGCACAATATCTTTAGAAGACAGTAGCATCAGCTCAGAGTAGTTAAACTTGAGGTAATGGAACAGTGGGAGACTTTTTTCTCCCTGAGAACAGATAAGTTTTTCCATGTGTTAGGCTCGCATATATTAATACATGTTTAATGGGGGAAAAATAATTCAAGAATGGCATGTATGTCATAAATCATTTGGTAGACTGTCTCGGGCCCATTGTAGTTTCCCACTGTTGGCTTTCAGAGAGCAAAAACTTTGCTGCATTTTCTGCCATGAGTTTATTCTTTGTCTGGTTTGGGTATCCCATTTCTCAATGGCTCAGCAAAGAGACCCCCACTGAGCAGTGGGTCCCAAGGGTAGGAAGCATAAAAATCCTCAGATGTGTGTACACTGTGAAAAGATGGCAATCTGTGCAAGTACAGGTGAAAACACATGTATGTTCTTCATGATATTAGCAATAGTAAGTCACTAAAGAGCAGTGTGCATCATCAGTTTTAATCCTGCATCTTAATTGCAAAGACTATATTCTTTCCATTTTGGAAAATGCAACAGGATGCTATTGACAGCACAAATTAAAGTGTCAGCTCTTTAGCCAGTTCATTTTGAGATGGACAGCATTTATAATGCTATGAAGAACTGTTTACTGTGGGAGATTTCATTAAACTATTATTTGACATCAAACACTGTATAAATATTTTTCTTAATTTTTCTGATAAAGCAAATGTCTATTAGTTCCCAGATTCTCCTTTTAGTTACAGCAGCACAAATTCCAGATAAACTGATGCAACAAACAAGGTGAGAATTGCTAGTGGCTCTTTATCTGTATCACCAAAACTGAGGCTGTTCGTTTTAATTGGAAACACTGTCTTCATTTCTGGGTTAGGAGTAAAGAAGTGTTGGACCCACACAGAAAGTACACACTATGCCATTTCAGGAGCTGGCCAGGGCACACCTGGCCTGAAGGCCATCGGTGGGGCAGCTTTGGGAAGCCAGTGATAAATTAAAAACACGCACAGGTTGCTTATGTAGTAATGTACTGGCCATGTTCTTGTAACACTATCTCTAATGTCTTTTCACATACTGATCGTTCTAGTAGTGGAAGTGTGTATTAAGATATAGGAATGTAATATGCAGTATTTTTCTGTGTTACTGGTTTGGTTGCTTGTTTAGAAATTAGTTCAGTGTTCTGAACTTCAGCCTTAATTCTGCACATGGAGGAAAGCCCACTCCCAAGTACTGATGGTGAGTGTTCTAGATTATGCTAGCTGTTTGTTTTAATTGAGCTTTCTGAAGTGAAAGAAACTCTCTTTACATTTTAACCTGTGATTTAACACTTGATTTTCATATTAAAAAATGAAGAGACTAAAGAGCAATGATTTTAATAATGCTTCAATGTGGATGAGACTCTTGGTTTGGACTGTGAGGCATAAGGTATCTGTGTACATAAATCTCTGTGCCAGGATAGACTGATTTGTCATTTGTCTTGAGAGTTGAGCAGTACAAGTGCAAGTGTTTTATTCTGAGGTAGACTTCTGCATTAACTCCACTCTTGGAGTGAAATATTCTGTTTCTTTAATTTTTAAAAATTGGTTTTCTGATTCAAGTGCAGACCCTGCTAGTAAGAATGCAAGTAATTCGTCTTTCATCATGTTATTTATTTCAACAAACACTACTGTGTCATGTGCCTCTGGCAGGTGGCTGAACACATCAGCTGCAACCATAACCTTTGCAACATCACCTCCAATGCGTGGACTGATGTTTAAGACATTGACCAAGTATATAACTTTCCCACTTGGGATTCATCCTGCTTTGAGTAAGGAACTCGAGCACAAATGGTGCCACCAGTTCAAGGTGAGAGGTTCATATGTTTCACAGAGATGATATATGAAAGATAGGGGCTTAAATACCATCAATATTGGGGCAGTTCTCATTTAGAAGCATGACAATGTATTAGGAAGGCACGAAGTCTTCTGCTACAATGTGATCAACATTGTCATGATTACTGGTACCTGAGAGAGGGTTGGAGTTAGCAAAAGAGGGAGTTCTGGAGCAGTGCTGTGAGATCATGGAGAATGACAGGACATCTGGAAATCTGCCACCACTACCTGCCCTGGTGCCATGCTGTAGCTTTGCAAAGCAAGTTTGCACATATTCTTCCTTTTGTGACAGCTCAGCCCCAATCCACATTCCCAAATGACAGGAAAGAAATATTGCAATTATATGTTTGAAATCCTAACCTGAATAAAAGCGGAGGGGCAGGGATGAAAGCCCTGGGCCTTGATTATCCTTATTCACCCAGATTTTTACATCTGTTGACTTCAAAGAATATAGTCCTGATTTACATAGAGGTAGGTGCAAGCCCATGAATCTTCAGTTTCCGAAGGGTCAAACCCAAGTGAACCAGGAGCTCAGCGTTCCTATTAAATCATGTCTTTGGAGAAAGCACATTTGCTGCTAGCAAATGCAGTTTCTCATGAGCTGTTTCCCAAAGCCAGCACAGGTGTGTTTTAAAATGTAGAGTTCTTTTAAAATGTATGATTCAATAACATTCTTCTTGGGTGAATTGTTCAGGCAATGCTTTACTGTTTCCTCCAAGCAGGGTGGGAACAATTCTCTTAGCAGGTGCTGTATTACTTTTATAAAAATCATGAGAACAGCAGATACATAAATTATGATATAATGCTGCAACATAAGACTATTGTTCTTGGACTTCCATTTAAAATTAAGTAACAACTAAAGAAGCTGAAAAGTCTACTTCCTCCAATTGTTTGTCCTAACTGATACAATTATTTGAATGTATGGAGATATTTCCTCTCAAGGAATATCACTTCATTTCTTTTTCATACACAGACACATAGTAGTTAGGTGTTTACCTGAAAATCCATGATTTTATAGAATAGCTTATAGTCATGCCTTTGAAAGACAGCAAATGGAGGCTTTGTGTTTTACATAATGTTAGTCATTGAGCAAGGAAAAAGAGCTATAGCTGTTTAGATTACTGAAACATTTAAAAGATGACAGCCAGCTGCCACACAAGAGGATGGGAAAGTTTTCATTAACAATTTTTTATTTCTCCCTCATTTTCTTTATTTCTCTGTTATTCTTCCATTTCCTCACCTTTCTTTTCTGCTTTCAGTCTCATGTTCAGATTTTAAATATTAGAGTAGCAAGAAATGTGTGCTTTTAAAAGTTGGATTTATTTTTTATTTACTTGAAAAATTACCATTTTCAGGAGGCTCACAGAACACAGAATGAGAAGTCAAAATACTAATGCAGTATGGCAGCTTGAAAGTTGAGAATATTTTTGAAATAGAAATTAAAGAAGGAATGCAGATAAGCCTGTCACTCCTACAATTGCTGAATTATTTGGTTTCATCCTTCTGGGCTTAATAGTATTGCTCTCTATTTAAAACAGTGTTATGAGATCTGATTAAGGAGCACAAGTAGAGGAATAGTAGTTATTTTAGGATAACCCTGAAACAAGTTCCCTTTAATAGCGAGATATATATATATATATAGATATATATATATATTCAACCTCATTAATGTCAGCTCATTGTTTTGGGTTTTTTTTCATTTTAAAATATTGTGTGTCCTCTCTAGCAGTAGTTCCCAGCCTAGAAGTATGTTTCTCTTTTGAGAAGCATAGGGTCTAATTCCTTATGGAATTTGGAAGAAGTCCTCCCTATGGCAGGTGTGATGGTGTTGCTAGCACAGTGAGAACACCTCCCACTGGCAGGGGCAATTTGATCTATATTTCTGTCATCTGGTCTGTGCAAGTAGTAGTGATGGCCAAACAGGATGAAATAGGTTTAACCAGATTTGTGGGTGTGGGCAGAGGTGGAAGACCTCTCTGGTGAATCTCAACTAGTGATTACAACCAGTGGTATACTCAACCCAGAACTGGAAATTAACAAATGGAGATTTGTTGCATAATACAGAACATATCCTTTTAGTCCACCCGTTTAACATCCACATGCTCACTGAACATCTGTTAGGGGGTTTTTTAACTGACAGGTTTTGTCAAACTACTTCAAAACCATTGCTGATACTATGTATGTAGCTTATGGCAGAGGGTAGAGGTGAGGCACAATGTAGGATCTAGAGAATAAATACAGTTGCAAATTGAGTTCAGAACAGCATAATGCTGCTCATAAACATAGCTTCCACCAATCCTAATTGAAATTATTAATGTAGATGAAGAGAGAAAAACACAACTGAATTCAGCATTGGCATGTGCATGAGTAATTGTCAGTAGAATGTAGCACAGGTGCTGAAACAATTGAAAACCAATATTCTTTACTGTTAAATTAATAGTTGATACTAGTTTTTTTTGTAACAGTTGAGTCATAGCATTCTTGCATTGCATATATTTAGACAAACAAGAGGTGTTATTAAGGAAGTGCCCCATTCTTACAAAGGCAAGTCCAGTAGAGGAAATTAGGATAAATCTTGAAATGATACACACAAAAAGAACAACAGGAAAAGGAAGTTATTTATTCACAATTAATAATTCAAACAATTGTACCCAAACCATCTTTTCTTATTAGAATCTTGATGATGCCTTCCTGCATCCCTCCATGGAGAAGATGAAATAGGAACACTTTGTCTTTCTGTTCTTATGAAGTCAGTGCTTTGTATTAGTGTTCCTTGGAAATCTCTCAGGATGAATAAATTTAGTGGGAACAAGTACAGAGTTCTCACCAGCCTTGGAGCCTGAATAAGCTATTAGCCAGTTTCAAGGCTGAATTACCATCAAGTTATGAATGCTTTCATGTATTTTTAACTGTGCAAGAAGAAACATGTAACACTGGGAAAAAAAAAAAAAAAAAGTGATCGGTTTTATGTAGATGTGGGAACAGTTATCATTCTGTCCAGCTACAAAGCTGCTATTTAGTACAGGGACAGGAAAATATTTTAATGGACTTGATATAAAGCACCTGCACTTTTGCTGGTTCTCATGCACACAGAAGTGCTTGTAGCCCTAGGTCCTGACAACCTTTTAGCTGTCTGTGGAATTCAAAAGCTCTGCAAATCATGCTGTGGGGTGGGTTGTTGTGTGTGAGTACAACTTTCACTAAAAGCGCTCTTACTGTCTCAATTTTTCCTGCTTCCCCAGAAGTAGGAGAGGCAAGCCAGCTCCCAAAGGTCTTCAGCTCCAATCCTTCTCTGACTTTTCTCATGGCAGGAACAGTGAGGCTACAGTCTGGCCCTTGCCACCACATTTTGTGTGGCAACAGAATTATGCTATGGAGCTTTAGGCAGCAACCTGACACCACAGAAAGAGAGTTTAAACTAGCTCCACTAGCAAGGTTTAGACATTTCTCCAGTAGTTTCCCCAGCTTCTGCTGGGGAAATGCAAGGGAAATCAGCTATAGCACAGGGTGTGAAGATTACACATCTTCTAAAGGCATGTCCAAAAGGCTGAAAGGGAAAATGTTAAGTGGCATTCATCCTCATAAAAAGGTCTGTATAAGAAGGCTGGGATGCATTTTTCCATGTTTCCATGAAGGCATGGAAAGCTGCCTCCTTATGCCTCAGGTTTGGCAATGCTTGTGGGCAGACAGGCCTCACAGTTCATTTTCAAGAGCAGAAAATCATTGTCCCATGTTTTTCTCCCCACTCTCCCTATAAGTTTGACAAATGGGAAGAAAAAATCGTAAAATTTCACTGCATGAAAGCTCATACCACTGATCTTCATTGTCAAAATGAAAACAATGCAAAAAGAGGCAACAAAACTTGCGTGTGCCAAATTGCTATTTGTTACAACTGACATATCTGATGTATTGTTAATCAGATATTATAGTAGTAACAGAAGCAAAGTGGAAGAGCTATCATGACTGGAACTCTGATAATGAAAGATAGAAGTTGAAGAAAGAAATAAAGTAACTGGGGAATGCACCTCTGGCAAAACTATAGTGTTGCTTCCACAGTTCAATGAGGCTAGTAGAAGCTCATCTGGAAGACTGCAAAATTTTGGTGTACTATAGTCAAGAAAGGTGATACTGAGTGAGTAACACAGGGTCAGAAAAAGGATGATCAGAAGGGAAAGCCAAGGGAGATCCTAGGTTAGAAGGGGAAACATATATGCGGTTTATTAAGTCTAGCAATTGATGGCTGAATGGAGATAAGATTGTTGTGTCTGTAAACATATGACTAGGGTGGGTAGCACCAAGAAAGTAACAGTTTTAAATAAAAGTCAATATTGGTTCGAGAATAAATGCAGTCAATCTGTTTATGGACAGTTAAGTCTATAGAAATCAAGAAGGTTATTTCAGGGACCAGCAAGAGGAAAAAAGGAACCTTGCTGTTTCTGAGATAAAGCTTTGTGGGTGAGATTAATCACACTTCAATCTAAATGCCCAAATATTAGTTGACTAGGTTTAAGCATATATTCTAAGCATCCTCTATAATGAACAGGAAGCAAATAGCATCTCCAGATAATCATCCCAGGTATTCTAGCAACCTAACTTGGAACAGGAAGAATCCACTCATGACTGATCTTTCACCATTGGTCATATGAGGAATCACAGGCAGCTAGGGTGTGCTTGATACCTGACTTTAGGTACCTAAAGGCAGATCAATCCACTCTCACTCTATATATTTAGCAAATAAGATATCAACATTTTTATAGTGGTAAGTAAAGAGTAAATCCATTTCTTTGGATATAATACAGAAATGTATAGACAACTTCTGACTTAAAATCCTTGCTGTGCTGAAATAAGCAGGCAATTTTTCACTGGCCTTGGTTAAGCACAGATTTCATCTCTTAAATATGATCAAGGTGAAATATTCTAAGTCAAAGTCATATTAAATGTAGACATCTTATCCAAAGAAAGACTATTGTAGCCACTGAGCCCTTGCTTTTTCAAAGGAAGTTTTTTGTAGCAATGCTTCAGTAAAATGGCATCCAGGCAAAGTCAGTGAATGAAAATGCATCTATTTTACCCCAGAACAAACCGCACTGGAGATTATACGTGCTTGTATGCATTCTATTGCAGTGATCGTGTGCAGAAGTATTTTAGACACCAAACAGGGTTGTTTATCCAACACTGCAAAATGCTGTGCATTAATAGTTAGCATTGTCCTAGCATTATTCTTAAAGGTTTTTTTTTTAATAGATATCACAGTCAGATCTCCTCTGGCATTTCCTGAATTCGACATATAACCATAAGATTGTATCAAAGCTAGAACAGCTAGATAACAGTTGACATGGCTGCATCATTAATTCCTCACAATAGTAAGCATATGTCTGTATGATAGACTGAGCACAAGTATTAAACTCACAGTGCCTCTGCCAAGCAGGTCTTGATTATGGAATGAAGAGCTCCTCAGCATAATTCTCTTCTAATGGAAAAGTAGCCATCAATTATTAGTTAAAAGGATGCATAAGAGATATCTGAGAAATGCTGTCTCTTTAAGTCAGATGCTGAGGTCAAAAGTATTTATTTTACCATGTAATTTACTTGCATCTTCTGCAAAGCAAATAGGGCTGGTTCTCTGAAGAATGAGAGTCCTTTTGATATTCATGGCAGATTGTTTTGGATGGCTACTGTCCAGAAAATCTTAATGGAGAGAGAAATATATTTTGTGGATGGATGTAAATATTCCTTTTTTCAGGGTTTTATTTTAGACTCACCTCTATACTGTATAGGTTACTTTCAGAGGTTTCTTTTTATCTTTTTCTAATAACATGAGTATTTATCTAATGATGCTGTGGTGAGGTATGATTCATCCTTCAGGTTAATAGAGTGCACAGTTGAAAAAACCTTTCACATGCAAAGTATTGTTAACTGCTTGTTCTTCTTAAAAGGGAAGGAAATTACTCAAGCTGGAGAAATGTTACAGTGAAGATTGTTGGCACTATTCAGGCTGATAGAACAAGAATTGCTCAAATAAAAAGGTGAGAGTTTCTGCAGGAAGCACTTTCTGATGGGAAAAGGATTAGCACTCCAGGAAGGATAACTAAGGAATACTGACAGAAAATCGTCCAAACTAGGCAAATATTTTGGAAAAAAAGGCTTGGCAAGAAGGGATTTAATGGAGTTCAAGTCCCCGTGAAAAGTGGAATATGGAAGTACTGAGATAGTTTGGTGTTCTTTGGAGGGACCAGTCTGAGGATATCTGTTTGCAGAGAGTATGAGAATAGCTTGTGAAACTACAGTGGCGCATCCTGTTTAAGGGTCTCGGAGTCAGAAGCAGCAACAGAAAATAAAGGAACTGAAATACAAGTCAAGAAAGGAGGTACTGGGAACATTTCCTTTTCTATGAATTAAAAAGAAAAAGATAACTGAAATATCCAACAGCAGGAAACAACACAGCTTGAAAAACTTTTGTAAAACCAGAGTCTTTTTCCTTACTTCTGTAATTTGTAACATCAGTGATTATTGAAATGGAGACAGCGTTTAAACTGTAACATTTTCACTGGTTGTGGAAACTTCATTACTGCTGTTAATTTTCCCTGTTTGAACACAATGTTCCTTCATTTCTGCTGCCTAAAACTTGGTCAGCCTACAATCCTGATTCACATGCAAGCAGGGCCTTATGTCCTTAGGTATTTCCCAATTAATATAAGCATGGCATTAATGTCTTTATAAACCCTGACCCCTGCCAATAGGATGGTGGGAATGTGGAGTCACTTTTTTCTAGCTCTAGTTGACCCTACCAAGGTTTTTGGTAAATGATGTAACTAGGAGGCTACCGTGTCCCTTTGAGGCCTCTAGGTTTGGCAGCTTGTTGGGCTGATGTGGCAGAAGTAGGGCTGGTTTGTCTTTTACACAGAAGCAGGCAGTGATTACTCAGTTAAAAGCAATGATGGATGGTTTTGTGCTGAATTGCTGGAATAGAATGTGTCTGAAGGGTGGTAAGGACGTTTGATGCTGGATGATGAGGAAGTTTTGCCAAGGCATTGGTGAGGTCTCACTATCAAGGATGTTAATGAAATGTAACTACAGTCACTGTAACCCAAAAGGATTTTGATAAAATCTTTGTAAGGTTATTGTGCTCTGAATGGTGTTAAAATATGGAATTTATGTAAATGTAAATGAACTGATGTTTAGTTATTGGAGTAAGATACTGCAGATGTATTGTGGAATATATATAATTGAATGTGTAATCTAGATGATTTGAGTTATAAAAGATGGTGCTTTGGCCATCTGTCAGTGATTTTCTTTTACCAGGCTAAGGAAACTGTGGATATGAAAAGAAATAACAATTTATTAGCAAGTTTTGGATTGTATGAATGTGTCTTGATTTTTGTAATAAAGAATGTTAACTCTACCTCTTAATTTCTGCTAAAGTAAACCTGTGACTTTCAGTAATGATTTTAGTTTGGGGAGAATCGAGCTTAACCAAAGTAAGAGTGACAGTTAAACCTTATCTAATCTCAATTTAAGATAATGGTCAACAGACTAGTAATTTGTTCATGAATCACTGCCTTGCTAAAGAATTTCCATTGAAGGGAGATCACAGGGCATATGCAGCTGGAGGCAGCTTTCCAGAAATTTATCCTAGTGATAGCTTTGAGGGAAAGAGTGAAAGCTGTAGTGAGGAAAAACATCAGGTCAACACATGGGTGCATTTGCCTGACTTCTTATGACCAAGGATAGCAGCCTTCATGGCAAGGGGAAAAGAAGGGCTCCCAGACTCACAACTTCACATTAGATCAAGGTGACTCCCTGAAACCAAGTCACTCATCCCTGCTCACACAAGATTTCTCATCCACGTAATTTCATAGGAACCGATACAGTTCTGGAGCAAAATTATTGTGTGATGTAGAACTATTGAAGTCAAGGGTAATAACAGCAAAGCTAAATTTGGAGAGATGCACAGGTAACGGAGAGAACAAAGAGGGGTTTTACTGGGATTAATGAGCTGTGGGCAAGATGAATAAAACAAAGTTCAGAGGATTTTTTTCCCTCTCTCTCTGAATCAACATAGTTTGGGGATTATCTCTGAGTCACAAATTCCAGTCAGCAGCATGAAAAAATGTTTAATTTAAACTTTTGGCTGAAGGACAGCTTTCCATCACATTCCTGCAGCCTTGCCTCAGAGATACCATATCTAAATTTTCTCAGAACGGCTCATCGAGCTCATGCTAGGAGAATCACACCTATTTAGTCACCTTTTTTTACCAAAAAATGCAAAAAATATAAAGTACATGAGCCAACTAAGATACAAGATTTATAAACTCTACACATTTCTTCTGGAAAAGGCATGACATGGTTAATTGTTCCTTGAATTAGCATGCTTTATAATCACTTTAGTTAATGGAAACTCTCTGTGACTTCAGTGTGCCTGCAACTATCGCAGTCCCGTACTAGTGTCCTATCAGCTTTCCCAAGCAGGGCTAGGCCAGGCCTAAGTGTTGAACCCCATTATGGGGTTGTGGCATATGAACACCAGCAAAGAGGTCTAACTGGAGCACACATGGGTCTACTGAATAAGCTCAACTGAAGCTAATTCTGACACCAAGAGCCCTAAACATCTAAATATGGCAGTTAGGCAACATTTTGCTTGCTGTGCTTGAAAACTGATACCACATACCCTATTTTTTTTTTCTCTTGTTTTAGGTTTGAAGTCCCTAGTTGATTGAGTCTTTCCCCATAAATCATGTTTTTTGAGATTTGTCATCATTTGCATTGCTTCCTTGTGGATTCTTTTCAATTGATCTACATTGCTTTTACCACAAAGGCAGTGCCCAAAACTGGAGACAAAATTCAGTGCAAGACTTTAGCAGCTGTTCAGAGCAGAAGTATAAGAACAATCATCTTTCAAGTCTTCAAACCCCAATACAGTGTTTGCCTTTCTCATGACACTATGGCAGTGTTGGGTAACATACCTGTCAGAGTCATTGCAATCACTGTAGGCTCTTCAGGAGAGCTACCTCCAGTCTGTCTTCACCTTGTCAGGATCGTGTTTGGTTTTAGTTCTGTGCTGCAATGAATTTACAGTCTGGCTTTGCATCAGCTGCAAATGTAATAAATATATCCTCTGTTCCACCTCTTTGTGGTGTCTGGGACATAACCAAGAAGTGTTCAGCCTGTGACAGACCCTCACTTCCTCTGAGGAATACCCATCAGTGCCACTCTTGTGACAATGAATACTTTAATGATAGCTACTCTATGAACAGAGTTTTTCTAACGACTCTTATACTTACCTGTGGTAATTTCAGACTGATAACATTTCCCTTGTTTGTTTCCAAGATTGTCACAGGAGGCAGTGCCAGAAGCTTCACTGAGTACTAACTATGTGACAAGTACTGCCTCTTGTCTCATCCCTGATCTGGTTACCCTACTGTAGAAGAAAATAAGATTTGTCAGATATATTTGTTCTTGACAAATAAATGCATGTTAACTTCTACTCATTTTGAAGCTATTTTCTACGTGCTTACCAATTTATTTTACATGATCAGGCCCATAAAGAGCCGACAATGATGACTATTATTCTGAAAAAAAATTATGTGATTTTTTCCAAACACTACTGAACGTTTTCTCCAGCTTTATATGTAATATAAACCAAACAAACAAAATAATAATTTCAGAGCAGATGAAAGAGGAAACAGATATTCTATGAGATGGTTGGTCCAAAACTAAGGCACCTAAATGCCAAACTGTAAGTAACTGGTGCCTAAGCATAGGCATCTAGTGCCATTTGAGAAAACTCAGAGGTCATGGGAGATATCTATGGGGGCTGGCAGATGTGCCACAGGATATATAGGAGACATGGCTCTTCTAGAGCACCAGGCAAGATACTCTAGACACATAAAATGGCCCATAGTTAACAACTGGGTCATTCCTTGGTTGACCTAAATTAATTGGCCTGAATTTTGTCATTTTACTCTCTAGTGGAATCTCATCTCATTCAGTTTTATGTTACTGCTGAACTTTGATCCCCTGGTTTTGGTAGGCCCTCTTGAGTGTATCATCTTGAGGCTCAGGCTGAAAGGGAAAAAAAAAACCAAAACAAAACAATATTTTTTTATTTCCTTCCCTTCTAGAATACAGTTATTTTTATGTATAATGAGAAGGAGGAGGAAAATATTTTCTCTTTACTATAGCCTCCTCATAGTAGACTTATCAGTAGCTCTATTTAACTGCCCTTGCACCAGTAATTACAGTGAGTCAGAAATCATTCCTAGCACCGCTACTTGCATGTGAATTACTGGTGTTCTCTCAAGTTTTGAAAAATGTCAGGAAACAAAGAAAGGGGATTCACATACTGGTCTGAGTTAGAAAAGTTCTTAGTGGATACAATAAATCACTAGCTTAATCCAGGAAGAAAAGAGAACATATGAAAAAAAACCCCTCATATCGTGGGAATCAGTATAGCACTGTGGTGCAAATGGAAAATCTTAGTATCAGAAAAGAATATGCATAAGGAAAAAGATAAAGTCCGTTGAAGTTTTTTTTACATGCAGAGAAGTAGCTAACAGGAACCCTTTATTATACTTACAGAAGTATACAGCAGAAGGCACGAATTCCTCCATCTATGTCATGTGATTTATTCATTTAAGGCCAGATCTCTCTTACTGCAACAACTGGAGTTGCACAGAAGTTTGGTGCTGCCTCCATGCTGCTCTCCTCTGAGCATGATGCGGAGGGGTAGATGGATTTGTGTTTGCTGGGGGACCAGGAGCTCTGCCTGAGAAAAGCAAAGTGTCCTTTCTGCACCCCTAACATAGGCCACATGTGCGCTCAGAATGCAGCTGCCAGATCCCTGTCTGTCTGGGGACAGGATTTACAGCCTGGAGAACCCTGGGGGGAGACTCATCTTCTGCAGCATCCCCCTTGGCTCTGCAGCAGTTCCACTGCCAGGGTGTCAGGCCCAGCCCCAGGGTTCCTGTTGACCCTTGTGCACTCTGATGGATCTCACAGTTCGGGGCCATACACGTGTGGGGATCAAAATTAATGATGGCAGAATATTTCCTTCAGCATTAGCAGGGAGACCATCTGTGTGGCAAGGACCCATTATACATATAATTATGTTCTCTTTTAGGTACGTCCACTTTGGCAAATGCCCAGTTTTTAAGCTGACCGTATACAAGACAGTTGTGGTCTGGAAGCTGTAGAGCTGTGATAACATTGGACTTTCCCAAGTTAACATATAATGTTAGGAGGCAGTGTAAGAAGCTAATTGCTTTGTTGCAACATAACTCCCATGCTAGCAGAGCCATATACTTTCCAACTGAGGCAGGCTTACAGATGTGTTCCCAGAGTGTGGGTCTTCTCTATCCATATGTGCATCCATACTTCGACCAATTAACATCTCATCCGTTGATGTAAGGGAAATGCAAGCTAAGTCTCCATAAAATGGATTTGAAACAAAAACATTTTTTAGGTGTCCTGGCAACAAAACTTAATAACCTTTTCCCAAATACGTTTCTTTTTAAAAAGCCACAAAACTGTAGCCCCACATTTTTTCCAGAATTATATCGGTGAATATAATCCATCCTCCCATCTGTTTTGGAGATGTCTTTTGCGCTTAAAAAAAAAAAAAAAGCATTTAAAAAGTTAAAAAAACAATTCAATGTTTGTTTCAGGATCAATTTTAATTTAATGTTAAAAACTGACAAGGCATGTGAATGCTTTGATTCCTGATCATTGAACAGCTATAATATGACAAGCAGTCTTAAATGTGTTCCGCTTACTAAAAATCTCGTCATTTTCATTATGAAGCTGTTTAAATTATAGAAGGCTTCTCTTCTTTTTTTCCGTGTCAGGTCAGCACTTTGTACCCTGCAAAGTGCTCATTAGCAAGCCTCATGTTTAGCTTCCAGGGGAAGAGTCAAGCAGGATGAGTTATGTCTAGTAGGAAGAGAAGGTGCTTGCAGGAGCAGGAGGGTCTTAAGCCATTTAAGGAACATTTTTATCCCAGTCTACTTGTAAATCAGGGCATAGATTCAGTAAATAAATGTGTATATATTCACACTATATATTACATACCCTAAATAGTTTGTCTAAATAAAAGAATGATTCATGCAGACAGATATTTACATAGCTGGATTGCTAGCTTGAAGCCCAGAGAGTAAGACTGGCTGCTTCTCTGTTTTCTGTGGAGGGTGGCCTTGGAGGCCAGCCCCTGGGCTGGGGGCTCACCCATCACACACAAGCCCGCAGTGAATAAGAGGAAGTAAGAACAAGCCCTTTGGAAGACACTAGGCATGTGTGTGAGTGTGCCAGGGCTTGTAATAAAATTTAAAAATAACTCTTAGCTTAATTCCACTTTTAATTGATCTATTTTCAGCTGCACATGAAAACACACAATTCAAGATTTGAACAAACAAACCCAAAATCCCTTTTTGAGAAATAAGTATACATGAAACAATGGAGGTGGAAAATTTCTTAGAATAACAATGTTTTTAAAAGTTGGCATTATACATATGATTTTTGGGGAAAAAAAAATAAACCTTTGGGGGAAAAATTATCTTTTTCCCCTCCTATTTGAATCATCAGATAATTCAATAAACAGAAGTGCACCTCTTTTTGTCATATTCTAAGCTTTAATCTCAGCTATAAAAAGCCAGTCCATTGTTAAAGACTTAAAAACCTCTACGGTGAAAGAGAAATATAATAACCTTTGCTGTGTATACACCAGGTATTTTTCCCTAACAAGCGCTGTTGATAGAGTGATGTTTAATCTTTGATGGTAGTAATACCTAGGATGTATTGAATTGCAATAAAAAACCTTTCCAGACACATTATCTTTCAGGGATATAAAATCTATAGACAAACCATATGATTCTGTACAATGGCATTAAATACTGACTAGTAGTGCCAGCGAAATGTGGGTAATGTTGTAAGTTTGATCTTTTATGTGGGAAAAATCCAGAGTGTTTAATAGCTTTATTAAGCATCAAGATTTTGTTCCTGCTTATCAGGTCAGCAATAAATTCTTACATTACTACTGTTATAAAACTCAGTAACAGAAACCCGAAGCTGTGTTATATGACTCTCCCCTAAGAAGGGTCAGTGATTCACTTCTCTCAGTGCTGCACAATGATGGTAAGAAGCACCAGATTTACACAAAAAAAACTAGGAAGAATTGTGATCCAGACACAAGTGCAATTTAATGTTCCTCTACTGAAAAATTAATTTGATTATCATGATCAAAGCAGATTCTCACTGAAAGCAGAATTTGAGAGGCAAAAATTATTAAAATACACTGAGAATTCTGCATGAGCTGAAAATGCAAGAGTGGGAGGAAGAAAAAAGCTAGAGGCAGAAGCTAGAGTGATTTGCACCCATTCTCATGACATTCTTCATCAGACATCTAACTTGTTCATCATTTCAAAAATTCTGTCTCAATCTAGCATCATTTTTAATCTTTATCCTGCAGCATAGGTCATGGCATTAAATGACAGACAGGTGGACACATTCACACACACAAAGACAGTGGTTCAGTCTTATGCCCTGAAAAAAGCAGGAAAATCACCACCTGTCTCAATATGAACGCTCTAAGTAACAGAACCCCAGCAAAAAGAAAATAATTCTCATGTCTCTTAGGGCCTTTGCTTAGGATATCTTTGTCTTTCTGTAAGACCCAGCTCATTGTTACCACTGAAAAGTAGAATACAAGTTTCGAACCAGCTCTGGCCACAAACCGGAACCCAGGAGAAAGTTGAGATAAAGGGTTAATGTGGCTCCAGCAGCTTTGCACCAGGCAGAAGTCTTCCTCTGTGTTCCAGAGCTTGAAACAAGCCTCATTTCCACCTCTAGGCAACAGTAATGTATGTTACAGAATTCACAGGAAGGCATTAAGCATGTTATAGCCAGGGAAGTTTTAAAATTAATTGGGATTAATCTTGACTACCAATTAAATGCTAATCATTTAGCTTAAACTAGCACTTAGCTTCCTGCTATAGCCAAGGGAGAAGGACAGACACCTCCAAAGAGTGATTATTCCACCCACTACTGAATACCTAGGGTGGGATGAATTGCCTTTCATAAGTGTCTAGAAATCTCCACAGAATACAGAAGGAATCTAGATGATTATCTAAAATCACAACTTTATTTTGAATCATCTTAAACTCGATAAGATTAATTTCACTGCTGGTGAATAAAATAAGGCATTTTTCACTGCTAGCATTAATAGTCTGGACAATAGTCAGATGCATCCACTTCAACCCAGTCTGGTAAATAGAAGAAAATATGGAAATAGAGTATGGTATTTCAGCTGGTTCATTATTTTCTTCCAGGTAGTATTATCTGAAAAGTAGATTCATGCCCAGCGTGTAATAAACCAATCTTAACAAACTCAGGTGAGATATTGTATTTATTCAGGCCTGGGTGCTCAGTGGTCTTTTCCACAAATCAAACTCACCAAAAGCAGGGTTTTGTGCTTCTTTTATACACAAAAATCTGAGGTTAGTACTTTTCCAAACACACCTCTTAGATGCTGATTGATTGGTGATTAACATACAATTATAGTATGGTTTACATAATGCTTCTACTACTATGCATGCTCAGGGGAAGGGTCTTAACCTGGGCAGGGGTCTTTTTGACCCATGTGTGTGGTTTTAATATTATAATGAAGGTAGTTCACTTTCAGGACACTCAAAAGTTAGTTTCATTGCCAAGTTAATCAATTAGTCATTTTGCCAGGTTGCCAAATAATTCATCCTCAACACAACTCCAGATATTCTTTTTAAGGTCCAGGGTCTTCTACTTATTTTCTAGGGTTTGGAGATCAAGATCTATTCTTGATGAATCTCTTATCGCTAATCAAGGTCATCTTGACCACGCTTCAAAACTTTGTAATTGTTCCCATATGTGTGGTAACTATGGCTATGAGCATAATCACAACCATGGCTACTAGCAAATGTGAAGTATACTATACTGAAGTAGCATTATTTAAATCTGGCATGGATAGTCTGAGTCAGCGAGTTTTCCTCCCGGTGTTGATTCCTCCTAGGAGAAAATCAATCTTATAAGATAGGTTGCTGTGCCAGAGAATTATCAGCCTTCTGTGGGCCTGACATCACGTAAAATCCCATCACAATCCCAAATATTTATATTTTGAAAATATATAAAAGAAAACCAAACAAAAAAAAAAAAAAACCCAAAACATTTGGGCTAGAAAGACTATTGCCTACCATATGTCACTGACTTTTGTTAAGGAGGAATAATTAAAACCACAGTAATGGTTACTCCAGTGGTGACTGTAACTCATGCTCTGCAGTTCTGGAGCTGCAGAGAGACAAAAAAAAATAGGAACTTTAGGATTTGATTGGTATTCATTGTCTTAAGTAATATTATAGTACCCTGAGGACCAGTTCACCCCAATTGCAAAACATGATGGCAGATGTTACATGCTTTTCATTCTCTTCCTCTCAGAAGTTTTCCCAGGCTGGAGATAGGGAAATGGGTGATGTGGCTTTTCTAACTTCCTTATTCTTTTTCAAATGATGGCTGTTTTCAGGGAGCTTGACAAGCTAGCTCCTTTGAAGAAGGTGTTGATAATTTCCATTAGCAGTAGACAGCAGTTTTTCCACTGGCTTTCAGCAACCAGGGAGAGTAAAAATCTGCTTTATAGGAGGCAACTCACATAATCCTAGGGGCTTCTAGAGTTTCATTGTGTTTGATGGAGTTTCATTATGCTGGAGTAGTGAGGTGGTTAATACCTACCAGACCAACTGAAAGTTTTCTGCCCCTGTGAGTTCCTGTCTCATTTAGTTTATTTCTTCTGTGAAGTAAGATGCGAGTTCTTTGCAAGGAGCTGGTCTCAGGTTTAAATCAAAGACTTCCAGTCTTTGAATGTCAACTCTAACTGGCCTTTACTGGTTACTGATCACACTATATCTGAGCAGAAATGAAAATACAGATAATAGATACAGGCAGACAAAGATATACAAATAGACAGACACTTTCACACACACAAAGACAGCCAGCCTTCACACAGATGAGTCATGCACAGAGCTTCCTCATCTTCTACATGGTATCCCTAGTGACTGCACTCTTCACCAAAATCAGCTTTTCTGAAGAGAAAAATTACTTAGCTAGTCCCTTAACTAAGCAGCCAGACACTGAATGTGCACAGAAAGACATCAGTGTTCCAGGAAAGCTAGAGTCACATTCAGGAAAGAATGTAACCCCAAGGAATCCCTATTTTGTGATGGTTTATATCGCAAGGCAGTACCAAGAGTGGCAAGACTGCAGCATCCCTGCGTGGGGTCTTGCAGCCGGTGTGAGGCTAAAGAGCTGGAGAGATGCTAAAGAGTTGGCCTACAAATCCATGTTTCCCAGGGTGATGCAGAGCTGATTGTGAGACAGGCACTGCTGGGAGGGAGAAGAGCCTTTCTAGCAGGGTGAACCTTATGCCTGTTCACGTGGGCACCTTGGCCTAGAAGTATTAACCCACTGAAAAAGAAAAGGGCTGGTGTCTGCTCAGCTTCCCTGGGTGTCCCACGGAAAGCGGTATAAAATCATTCAGCCTCAGCATGAATGGTCAGAGTCTGGATCAATCCTTTTTATACTCACACCTAAAAACAAACCAAAACCAAATTAGGCTGGTACATTGTTGGGAAATCAGCACAAATGACAGGACTGCTAAAGAACATGCTAGGATTTTGCCATATTCAAATGGTTGTCTTTGATTTAAGGAGACAATTATCCTTCTAGATAATTTTAACTGACTATCATTTATCTTTATTATCATATCAGTTGTAATTACAGAGTAAATTGTTGACATCATGAGGATTTAAAACTACCCATTTAGCTCCAAAGCTTTGTTAAGATTTCCTTGAACTTTTACACCTTTTTGCTATTTTGAAAGGACATTTTCAGCAAGTTCGAGACCTTGATTGAAACGACTGTGAAGCAACCATGCATTCTTCCAGTGAGACATGCCACAGGGCACACAGAAGTAAGAATTCCGCCTTGTGCTCAGGACCAAGAGGCATTTTTCTCTACAGGGTATCAAATCTAAATCTATCTACTGTCAGCAATGGCTACCTTTCATTGTTACCCCAATGGCTCTTCACAGCTTTACCTGGGAATTCTAATAACTATGTTGTAAATGTCATCATTTTCCCTTCTGAGTTACTTTGCATCTGACAACATGCCTAAGAGTATATCACAGACCTTTTCAGTACTGGATGAAATACAGGTGAAAATAATTCTTTTTGTTAGTTTCCACTCTACTCACATCTCTCTAGTGCAAAATTAATATCATGTGGCATAAAGGTTTAATACAAACATTTTCTGAATGACCACATTTCTAAAAAAATAGCATCTTTTGACTTAAATAGGCATATCATAGAGTAGTGAAGTTTGAAAGGGATCTCTGGAGATCATCTCATCCAACTATTCTGGTCAAAGCAGAGTCAGATGGAGAAAGTTACCCAGGACCATGTCCAGCCAGGTTTTGAATCATTCCACGGACCGGGCCTCCACAGCCTCCCTGGGCAAACTGTGACAGTGTCAAATCACACTCAGAAGAGAAAAGGTTTTTTCTTAGGTTTAAACAGTTTGTGCCCATTGCCTCTTGTCCTGTCATTGAGCACAACCAAGCAAGGGCAGAGGCTGTCGTCTTCTTTACTTCCCTCACGATGTATTTATATACATGGACAAGATCCCTTGAGCTTTCCCATCTCCAAGCCGAATAGTACCAGCTCTCTCAGCCTCTCCTTGTATGTAAGATGGTCCAGTCTCTTAATCATATTTGTGACCCTTTGCTGGACTCACTCAGTATCTCCACGTCTCTTTTGTACTAAGGATGCCAGAACTGGACCCAGAACTCCAGAGATGTCTCACCAAGGCTGGGTATAGGTGAAGGATCATCTCCCTGGACCTGTTGGTGAAACTTTGCCTAAAGCAGCCCAGGATGTTGTTGGCTGCCTTTGTCACATTGGCTCACGGTCAACTTCATGTCCACCAAACCACCCAGGTCCTCTTCTACCAAGCTGCTTCCCAACCAATTGGCCTGGTGTTATTCTTCTCCAGCAATAATAAATGCAAGACTTTGCATTTGTCTTTGCTGAACTTCATGCAGTAACTCTCTGCCCATTTCTCCAGTCTGTGAATGACAGCACACCCATCTAGAGTATCAGCCATTTGTCCCAGTTTTGTAACAAACACCTGCAAACTTGCTAAGAATGCAGTCTGTCTGAACATCCAGGCCATTAATGAGGATACTAAACTGTACTGGCAATTGTACTGATCCCCTGTGACCAACCTCCAGCTAGGCTTTGTGCTGCTGGTCACAACCATATGAGGCTGGCGATTCAGTCAGTTTTTAATGCACCTCACTGTTCATTTATCTAGTTCATATATTTTTTGCTGTTCTCTTGGCACTTCCTTATCTGCATGCATATGCTTGAGCAGGGCCTCCTTGGCCCTGATTTGTTGATTAAGAAATCTCTCTTGTGCACATCACCCTGCATCTTTTGTTTACCAAGCCAGTCTACCATTTCTGCTCTTGACTCTGGGTCATCATTTCCATCCCTCACTCTTCCTACTTTAAAGGTTTTCTCCATGTGTTGCCAGCCTGTTGACAAAAATGCTTTTGCTCTGCTGGTCTGCTGGATCCTATCTCTTCTTCATCAACACAAGATGCATAGCCAGGCACTGAGCAGCAGGACCCATCCACTCCTCCTGAACCCTTCCCCCTTATTAACAGAATTAAGGAGAAAATCATGAGCATGTGGACCCCCAAGCCTTTCATTCTTGCCGTGAAAGCCATGTAGCCATGACTGAGACTTTCCAGGTCTTATTGCTCATACCAACGCAGAAGAATAACATGAGACAAAGGGGCAGACACCTACATCTCTTCCTTCAAGCCCCTGGCAAGAAGCAACTTCCCTCCAAAGCAAGTCAGGTTGGCAGAGGGGGCGTCCATTCACACAGGAGAGAGTCTCCCACTGTTGCTGCTAGCTGCTTCTTCCTGTGCTGCCATGGGGCTCAGGCTCAGTTGTTGTGGTGCTGGGCTGGGGAGAGGTTCCAACTCATTGACTGCTATCAGGGCATTGAACCCATTTAGAAGGTGCAGACCTACAGGCAGAGCAGCAGTCATTCCCCCGATTCCCAAAGTCATGAGCTTCCAGCCTTTGCCTTTGTGTCTCTATTTCCTAAACTGATAGGCACAGATCCTGCCCGCCCCTCAGGCTCTTTTTGTAGCCACAGAGAAGCTCAGGTCGCTCTCTTCTTCATCATCCCCAAGACCACACAGCCTGCTGACCTCCTTTCCCTGCAGCTAAGGATCTCCTCTGCCCTGGCCCAAAGAGGAAGGCACCACGCACTCCTTAGTGCCCCGGGCCTGCATCTTCCCGGGGGAGATTGCTCTGGGTCAAGGCCTCTGCTGTGCCAGGGGGAGTTGCTCCAGTGGGTGCTGGGGACCGTGCCTTGTGGCATGTCACTGCCATTGCCAAGCATGTGTACATATTTCCAGTTCCCCTCTTATGCACCCTCTTGCACCAATTGCTGCACCTGTTGGCTGCCTTTGCTACCTGCACATGTTCTTCATAGTTTCCCCTGTCTGCATTCAGGTCATCTGACAGATCCCTCCCCATAAAAATTCCCAAGCATATTTTATGCATGCTTACAGAAAAATGGACTTCAGCTAACCTGTTGCAGCATTGCTCAGTCTTGTCCTTCCTCTTCTATCTATACATTTTGTATAAATAACAGGTTAATAGTGTAGTTATATTGAAGATATTTTTGCATATAAATAAATGATTAAATAAATGAAAGCACATGCACACACGTGCCTGTGCAGGTGAAGAAACATCCCATAAGGCAGGCATTCAGCACAGGACCCATGGCAATATGATGGGTATTGCCACAATGACTGAAAGCCCAGAAGCCAAATTTGCCAGGGTCTTTTATGGGCTTGAAGAGCCCTAGAGCCTGTATGGGGACACATTAGCCTTTCAGACCAGGGCCTGACAGTGCCAGCTGTGTGGTGGCAAAGACAGACTAGAGTTTCATGCTTGCCAGTCCTGGCATTTGCTTAGGGAGTTATCACTGTAGTAGGTGTTCTGGGAAAAAAGGATTTAGTGCCTGAATTAATTCCTTTCATTTGGACAACTAGAGTTGTAGTTACGTGACTTCTACAGCAAAAGGAAGTCTCTGAAATTACTGGTGTCTCCTGGTGGAGCCACTGGCCAGCTTGGTACATCAGGAGAGTGCTGTATCCACTGGATCCTGCAGAGCAGGGCAATCTGCACTGCCTTTCCTATTGAAATCGGGCTGGCAAGCAGCCAGGAAAACCAAATTGTGGGACTTGCTTGTAGGTTAGGGATGAAAAAAAGAAAATAAGCCAAGAGAATTTCCACACACAAAAGAATGGAAAATAAATATTTTTTCAATCAAAATATTTCATGATATAAATAACTTCCAGCGCAATGAAAGCTACCATTTTCCCAGACAGAGCAGAACAAGAGCTTAAAGAGGAAAAAAATGTAACTAGAAGTGACTTGCTCTATGAATAAGGTTTTGTGAGTGGGACTAGGCTAGAAGTTTGACAGGACCAGTAGTTGTTTGTTTTGTTGTTATGTGCTATATTGTTATGTGCTATAATGGTGTACAAGTGGTGCAATGATGACAGGATTATCAAACCAGTCAGCACTGAAATAGTCCTAAAAGCATTCTAGAAATTTCAGGTTACATTAAAATTCAGTGAACTTTTTTTCTGTTATTTTAAGACTTTTTTTGGAAGACACTACTGCTTTCTAAATATAAGAAAAATATCTCATATTTCTGAGTTGCTTTTTGCAGGAAAAAATTTAATTAGCAAGAGGACTAAGGAAATAGATGCACAGTCACACTGATGTGATGCAAAAATCTTACCTATGAAGGTTATCTGTGAAAAGTATGTACTGCAAGTTAACACACAGATTGGGCAATTGTCTGTCATGTTTTCCAAAACAGTATGGGTGTTAATTTCTGAATACTATATCCAAGGACTCTTTGTGCTGATTTTTTTTTTTTTTGGCTATTTTGGGATTCTAAGGTTTCCAGTGATGTCTGTATCCTCTCAGAGAGACTGAAATTGTATTTCTGAAGCAGATTTCTTACAGCACTTCTGTATCCTAAAAAATCACTGACAGGAAATAGTATCTCTAAGAGATACTGCTAGACTGAAGTTAAAGTCCAGTCCAATTACTCATTTCCTTGTCTGTGAATGACTGTTCCCTATACACTCCTTTTTAAATTGTATAGCTCAGCCTAGCTTTCAAATTACCTCAGAGCCTTTAAAAAAATCTTAGTGACAGAGCAGAACAGTGCAGTCACAGAAATATGTCTCAACAGAAAAGAAAGTTTATTGACCTCTTGAATATTCAGGAATGCAATACAACAATGCATGACTTAAATTATGTGAATCTTTACATATAATTAAACATACTTTAAGTCTCCCTATTGGGAGTCTCTATCAGAGTTCAAAGCAGAACTAGTATGTTGATACATTTATTGTCTGCCAGTAACATAATGTATGCTTCGGTCAGGTAAGGGGACCAACAGCTAGGGAACTAAGTGTTAGAATGGGGAAAGATCATTTATCCATGCTGTGATGGGCCTAATTTAAGAGTTTGAACTGTCAGGGAAGGAAACCATGTTTAAAATTCTCATTTTTATTATTTCAGTGAGTCATTCTGGATTCACACCAGACTCCAGTTTTTCATGTTCTAAGCCTGATATGAAGCTTCCATTATGACTGAAACAAAGCTTTTAGCACCTCCTATAGTTCATTAAAACTTGCATTTATTTTTATGGTCTTTCCTTCCATACATTCTTAGCATATGTTGTCTCAAACTGACCATTTGTTTAGCATGTAACCAAGTGGATTTGTATTTTAAGGCCAGATGTTGAGGGGAAACAAGGATCTTGGGTGACATTCTGCAGATTTTCTTCAGGTTTGTTCAGCTGAGCAGCTTCCTTTGGCATCACTTAGACAGTTGTCATCCAAGAAGCTACATGGGTTGAGATGAGATTTGGGTCTTACCTTATAACCACCCTTTCAATGTCACGTGCTGATGAAGCTTTTTGCAGTCATAAGCTCTGTGAGTGTCAGTGAACCTCACGACTCTGTCCTGAGCCTTTCAGATCTTTCATTAAATTTAAGTCTCCTTGAAGCACTGATTGTGTCATATGGCTTTCATTATCATAAGCACACTGATGATATTCAGATTCGTGGTTCATATTAACCTTTCCTACTGAGGTCAGTAACAGTATCTCTGAGCATCTAACAGCTCACAGTCTCCCTGTGGATGTCTCATAATTTTTTGACATTAAACACAGGCAGTAGGAGGCTCTCTTAATTGGGTCTGACAGTTTCTATTCTTCTTTTGGTTTGCATTTCATGGAATCTGCTCAGTACCTTTAGCTGGGAACTTGGGTCTTATTTCTGAAAACAATTTGTCATTTATTACTTTTATTTTTTCCTTCAATAAAAATCATGTCATTACTTAACATCTCATAAATTTGCCTGTACTTAATCATTACATCAATAAAACTTCTGTCTGTATGCTTGCGGTTTTGTGTTTAGAGTTTGCCTTTATTCAAAAACATATTTGTCATGTCAACATATGCATTCTCTCCTGCTTGTAGCATCTTTCTTTATACTGGTGGCATCTCTTCTTATACTGGATGTGCCAAAGCCAGCAAGTAGCACGTGCTTAGACAATGTATATGAGCTTGGGCACGGTGCCCTCCTAGTGCACAAGGCACTTATCTTCTGGGCTGAAGCATGTTTGGCCAGCTTGGAGTATGGGCAAAAGAGCCAGTCAGAGACAAACGTTTTTGTAATTTAACCAAATTGTCTCTGTGGGCATGAAAGCAGAGCGTATGGTCTGCTCCCTGTTTCTCAGTAGGGGCTTTTGCTCTCAAGCAGGGTATTAAAACAGTACAGTCATTCTCTGATGGTCCTTGAAGTGATTAACAACACTGTTGTGTCCAACCAGCAGATCCTCTCCTGATTGACAGCAATGGGGCAAGTAAAAAGTTTCTGTTCAAACAGATTAGTAGAGGGAGTACACATGTGGTTTTCCTATATCAAAGGTTAAAAAAAAAAAAAAAAAAAAAAGTTTTTTATTTGGTGGCTATTGAGAAATGACAGAGATGGTTTTCATGTTATGTTTATGCTGTTTTAAATAGGTGCCAGTTGTCCTGCCAGAGTTAAAATGTTGTCCTCATCTGGGCAAAGACCAGCTTGTACTTTTTTTCATTTTAAAACCACGAGCAACAGAAATATATCCTTCAGCCTGTAATGAAAAAAAAGCAACAAATTACAAAGGCTTCAAAGTCTTGAATGTCTGTACATGGAGTGTATTGCTGTATATAACCTGGTACCCCAGAATAATGGTGAATATCAGGTAAAAGGTGTGTGGATTTTTTTGGTATTGCACGACTTGGTTGTCCTTCACAATGCTGAGAGAAACATGGGCAGGAAATTTGTCTCATGATAATGGACACAGTAAGTTCTTTACAGTCAATATTGTGCTGCTCTGCACCTCTTCAGCTCTCTAAGAAGAGAGATCTCAGCTCTCAACTCAGTGTTGTCCCTCTCTGAGAAGCTTCCAGATGAAATATAGAAAAACGTAAGTTCAGGATATGTTCTGAGAGCAGCATGCTTACACAGGCACAAATGCTGAGCTCCAAGCTGAGCGGGTCGCAGAGTAGTGTCTGGGGAATTATGTCAGACATGCATGACAAAAGTCAGTTCTTGAACTATTCTCCGGAAGATTAGCTTGTGTCGGATTTGAGTGCACCAGGACGGCCACACTGTACTGTCAGTCTTAATGCTGCCTGCTGGCATCGGTAGCTTCCATGCAGGTGACCTGCTGCCTCTTCAGTTCGTGCAGAGAGGGTGGTACCCAGCAGCACTACCCTCCAGGAGGCAGGCTGTCAGTAAGAGATAACCCCAGAAAGGTTTGGTTGTGCAGATCAGCTCCTTCCTGCTGAGAGACTGGACACTTCTGTGTGCTCAGCTGCTGCCAGGTACCCTCACCTGAACCTTAAGGCAAGTCATTCCTTTCTCAAATGAACTCAGGGGTAATTGCATTGCTGGGGATTTTCACCTTCACATACATCCACTTTCCTGACAATCTGGGAAGAAGGGTTCTCTCCTTGATTTGAAATTGGGATTTGAACCTCTGTGCATTACGAGTGCCCCAGCTCCTATGTTATTCAGAGGCAAATATCTCCCATTACAGCTAGGCATCTGTTATAAGCAGCCGTTATCCCATGAAGCAGTATGATAAAAGTGTCTTGCCACCAGGTAGTGATAAGTCTCACTTTTGATGCCTTCCTCTGCTCAGTCAAAAGGAAATAATTTTGACGTTTAGAATCAAGAAAAAGCATAAAAAAATAAGTATGCTACTTTATTGCACTAAGAAGGGTTTCAGGTTTTGTATATTTATACTTATACAATTGGGAACCAAAAGAAGCTAAGCCAGTATTCCCTATTTAGTGACATACTTCATGGATGATGATGGAAGAGAAAATTTGGGGAAAACATGATGCATATTTCTATTCTATTGTAATACAGTCTTATGTAGCTGGAAATAATTTTGGGTTTTCCACTGCAAGAATGGCAAGAATGGCAAATGGCATATGAAAAAGACTGTTTCAGCATGACCTGCAAATGGAATGAGAGTCATTACAAGCTGAAGGAATGGAATCAGACATACTTGTAACAACAGTATTATGCTGCAAGGAAAAATAAGTTTTAACAAGCCCAATACTTTCTGAGGGAGCAGGAGAAAGATTTGGGAGAATTGTGTGGGAAGTTTGATTGACAGTTAGTTGAAGGAACAGGTAAAAATAATGGGTTGAGTTTTTAGTTTCAAAACTTTATTCTTAAAGTATTAGTAGCTACAATCTGGAAAGAACAGAGGAAAACTTCAAACACTGTGAAATTAGCAATCACAGAAAAAACTATCTCTGAATTTAAATGCCTCTACCTTATGCAGCTAGATAATTTGTAGACATTTTCAATGGCTTGTATAGTTACATTTTTTCCTGCTTTTTGGACAAAATTTCCCTTTTCTCACAGAAATCTTAAAAGAATTTATGTATGTTTGGCAAGCAGAAACATCGTATCAAGACATAATAAAAACAGTCATAGTGAATGAATCTATGAATACAGATTTTGAGATAAAAAAAGTAGAAACAACTCTTTACATTTATTTGCTCATCTTCTGCATATTTCACTGATGAAGATGTTACTAACACCTCAGTGCTGGACACATCTATTAGCTTGAATTCTAGGAGGAAATTTCCTTGCTTAGACTCTGTTTCATCGAAATTATGTTTACAAATAATTTCTAGGGCAGTTTCCTCTGTCAGAACATTTAAGTCTCTTTCACTGAACTCCTATAAATAATTTTTACAATTCTTGCTTTCTAAGGTCATTGCCTGTTGGGAATACCCAAAAAGAGCAGGAGCAAACAGTTCCTGACGACTATCTGGAAATAAATGTGACTCCAAATGCTCCCTGGAACAGAGTTGTTTGAAGGTGTTTGTTGAGAAGGTTCTTAAAATACAGTTGTAAAATTTCCTAATCCAGGTTGTATTTCTCATTATGGCCACTAAACCTTTTAAGAAGATAAGCAAAACACTAGTGTATAAGTAAGAGCACATAGAAGTATAGACACAAATATGCTATTCCATTCTTCTGTGAAAGAGTTGCCTCTGTTAAACATGAGCTTATACATCCTTTACTTTCCATATTAACTACGTACAGCTACCCTGTCTGCTCCAGACAGCTAGTGGTTTTGAACAACAATCCCATAGAAAATGTAAAAACACATATTCCTCTCAATGCTCAGTGCTAACAAACATGGTTCTTATGGGATTGTAAAGGATAATCCAGCACAAGATCCTTCTAACAAACTGCTGAAGACAGAACAGTATTCTTCATTGCATTTTTAGTACCTTCATTATAAGGTAATGCATCACTGGCAGATATATAACCCTGAGTACCACAATAAACATAGAAAGCAAACTGAAATGTATTCTGGTCATGTGAATATTGATGTAATCTAAATTGTCATTGCCACTATTCCTGTTACAATAAATTTTTGCTAAAGAGAACAATGTATGGCACAGACTGTGGTTCATATCTCAAACTTTTCACATTTCTTCACTTCTGATAATATTTTTCTTAGGCTTTTTTTCCTCCAACAAAGTTTTATAGAGTAATCCTTGCCACTTTATTAAAGCTAAATTCCATTTTACTAAAGCTAAATTAGAAAAAGAAATCTGAAGTATATGGTCTAAAGCATTACACATATAAAAAATGTCAAGTTAGAGAAATAATCAGCTAACCCTGAAGAGATTTTATTTCTATAAAAATAGGCACATAAGAGTATTTAAATTCAAGTTAAACCAGAGGTAGTTAGGGCTAGTTTGGCCATTCTCATAAGACTGACAAATTTGACATATGGGAACTATAAATCTTGTAAAGAAATTAAGGACTGAGACCTAATTTGTTTTATTTGACTTGACCATATAAATAAGAACTACGTTTTCCTCATCTTGAATGCTATAATGTTTTTTTCAAAGTTGTTACTCAAAGCTACCTTTCTTTACTCATGTAAAATATCTTGTGTTGGATATATTCCTTTAGCATTTTTGGTCTAGGCAGTGGCAGATCCTAAAACCACGCAGAATTCCAAAATAATATAAGGTGTAACTGAAGGGGGCATGGTTTGTCTGCATGTCTGCATTCCAGGACCATTTAGAAAATCTTTATATCAGAACCACAGGTGATGTAGGGCCAATACCAGTAAAGACCTAAAGCATATACAAGTTGTGTAAGGTGTTGTGTATATGTTAGATTCTTGGCTTTCAGACCATGGTCTGAACTGTAGAGTGAGGACCTAAAGTCTCTTCTCAGTGCATGGGTCAAGCAAGATACTCCAGAGGAGTTTTTCTGATAAATCCATGCACCGAGTGAAAAGGTGCTTTGACTTGTCACTAAGCAAGCTGAATATTCTCCTCCAGTCTAACAGAAACGGGGATTTCATGTACACAACAGGTCTTTGTGAAGCGGATCACCTTGACTAGGTGCCCATACAAGCAGCGCCATAAAGGGCACAGCCCGCTGAGCAGCAGAGCCTTGAAGCAGAGGATTGTCAGAGGACATTCCTTGGCTGGCATAGCACCCTGCTCCTGCTAAGAACCTAGACAGGAGCGGGTGTGTTTCTTGCATTGCATGTGGACTAGACACACACCTACACAGGTTTAGTTTGCTGTGTACAGGTGTTTATGATGTCCAGATATCCAGGAGAACTGTTCAACCCTTTTTGAAATCTACACTGCCTTGTCTGCCGTATGTGTTTTAAAGTTTTTAGAATATGTTTAATTAACCCTTACGAAGACCAGTGTTCTGCCATTTTCACATATGCCTTGGAGATGCAATGCTATCTTGACATTGCTCAGCCTCCCCTTAAGGACACTATATCCCATGCAAAATATAGCAACTATCAAATATCATTGTATCCTTCTTTTTTTTTAAGTTATATTAATTTCTGTTCACGATACCTGCTGTACTTCTGTATTCCAGCTTCTTTTAACCATTGGCTTGTGATTAGAAAGCTCTACGGTTTAAGGGGACCTCTTTGTTTGTTTGTTTTTTCCTGATAATTTCCAGATGTTTCCTATGGCAATTTGTTCTGTGATGCAGGAATTCCATCTGTTCCTTCCTATACATTGGCTCTGTTTTATTTCGCATCTGCATCACATTGTGATTCAGAGGGTTTGAATTAGTACCTCTTATTTGCTGTACCGCCTATTTATCATAATTTCTGCATTTTCAGATTGTCTCTTCCACTTGTCTGAGTTAATTATTGCAATAAATAATAAATAGTTCATCAAGATGCATTAAGCACTTTTCTATACATTTCAGTGTACCCCTAAACTCATATTTGCAACACTTTGCACAAAGCTATTCCTGTCCTTAACAGAGTTCCAAAGACAATGGGTACTTGAAAAATGACAATAACTAAAGACATGTAGGGTAGCACTGATACATAGGTATGACAAATATAAAGAGTCTTGGAAAGTATATAAACATCCATTTGTTTATTGCAAAATAATACAAGTTAGTACTCAACTTACTGCTAGAAAGCTAGTCTTTCGGCTAGAAAGCTGAGAATTGTGAGTAGCATTAGGAAGTACTAGGTCATTAGAAGGACGTTTTATTTATTTTCAGTAAATAACTGTGTTTACAGGGAGGACCTCTGCTTGGCTTTGACCCAATAGATTTTAAAAATAACTCAATGCAGAAGAGAATTTAGACTCCAGTGGTCAGCCAGCAGTTGCAAGATGTGGTAAAACTGACACCTCGATAAAGTTTATTAATCATAAGAAGCACCATCTGGGCAGAGTTCCTTAGTAATGGATCACTCTGTATGGAACCAAATATATGGAGGACTTCTGCCTCTGTGCATTATCCTATTTAGAAGAAAAGCATCCCCACTGACAGCCAAGAGCTTTTTAGTTGAAATATCAGTAGGAAACCTTTACAGAGTTTACCAAAATCCAGAATCAACAAGAATAGTTTTTACCTATCTCTGTTTTTTAAAAAAAAATGTCTTTAAACATTTTTTTTAAAAAAAAACTTGCAATTTTTATAAAATTATTTATGTTACCCTTTTCTCATGTTAAATATGACTTTAGGATGGCTGGCTAAACCTGAGAAAATTTGTTCTCCAAAGGAGAGTTTCTAAACAGGTTGTTGGTCCATTCTTGTCATGTCCAGAACCCCCAGAAAGATGGGGCAGCAACAAGCTCTGAGACACAGGGGGACAGTTTGGTTATGCAGGGTAGCAGCCTAGAGAAAGCATTTCTGATGAGTGAAATATGTCTGGTATGCAAGGAGAATGCCTATATAATGTAAATTTTCTGAAATTATAAAACTAGCTTTTGAAGTTCCCACACAAATCCTGGGAGTTATAAAGAATGTAAAACTTACCTTTTAAAATTAATTTGGCTGGTTAAACTCAGTCAGAGCTATAATCAGTGAAGGATGAGAAAGCACTGACTGAAATGACATATTTAAGGATGTGAGGTGATTGAATGAGGGTAAGAAACAAAGATGAAATTCAAACATTTAGAATGCTTTTGGGTAAATATCTTTTAATTATTTTAATGCATTTATTTGATTCAATGCCTTTGTTCTCATCAGCAAGATAGCAGTTTTGCTATATTAAGCTTCTATATACAGTCTAACAGATTTCATGATAAAAAGGGTGAATCAGTAGTAGTGGCTGGAGAAAAATCCCACATTGTGCTCTAGCACGAGTCTTTGTGCAGCTGTTCTGAACTAACAAAACAAAAAAACCAACCAAACCCTAAAAAAATCTGCCAGAAATTATATTAAACTAATTGACTCCCCAATAGAGTTCACTGTCTATCCATTCAAGAAACTGTGCAGGTGAACTCAGGAAAAGATAGTAATGGGAATGCCTGCAGCCAGTATCGCTGTTAGAGACTTCACATTGTGGAACCACAGGTGGTGCATGTTACTGGGGGCAGAACATCTAATTGACATACCCTGGGTCATTATGTTCCTTACCAAAAGCTTTAAGTCTTCTCCTCATACTTCGGCATTCTTGCTGCTTTAGAAAATAGTAATCAAGAATTAAGCTCTTAGATTTTGTGTGTTACCAGTTACCCAGTTCATCAAATCAGATCCACTTCCTCGTTGACCTAGTTATTTCCATAAGTGCCAGTGCTTCAATACTGACATTTTAGTGTATCTCTGAACTGCATGGTTGTGGAATGATGTAAGGAATTTTCCATGTGTATTTTTTAAAACTTGAGGTTTTTACTATCTCCCCATTGAATAATAATCTCATATCCAAAAAGTCATGTAGAATTTTATTTCATTTCTGTGCAGTCTATTGGTACTAAATATATTGTTCTTTATTCCAAGGATTTCTCAAATGCATTCCCTTTTGCACACTGTTAATACAGTAATGACCTAATGTTTGGATTTTATATATAAATGTGATTTGTATGGCCTATGTTAAAATAATATTCTCTTACTAGCACACTGCTGGTATGGTTATCAGAATTCAGTCTGCTTTCAATAATTTTAATTTGCATTTAAAACAGTCTAGTGAGTTGCTATTACTGCTGACTATAGTGTATAATCTCTGGTTTGGACACTCATAAATAGATGAGCCATGTACAGAAAAAAATTCCACAAAATTACCAAAACCAGAAACTGGTGGATGTGTTGCTTATCCAGAAACATAAAGTGTAAATCCCCAAATATTCACATAAGTTTTGAGAAGCTTGCTTACATGTTCAGCTTCATCATTATGTCTTGTTCTCTCTCACCCAAATAAGGCATAAAGCCTCCTTTATTCCTTCTAACCTTTTACTGCGGAGAGATTTCATCAGCGGAAACCCAATACAGCCATTCCTGTCAATTTACAACAGAAATCCTTTTCTTCCTTCCTTCCCTCTGTTTGTTGTTTTTTCATGTAAACTGTTTAGAAAGGCTACTGAGATTAGACTGTTCCTTGTATCAGTAGGCATTGCTTTCCCAGAGTGACAGGCTAATTTCCTCCTTTTCTCCTTGTAGCCTTGCACCCTGCTAGCACTGTCGTGGGAACCAGAGAGTTTGCCATTAGCATCCTGAAAAGGTTTACCTAGGTCTTCATTTGTATGCATTGGCAAGTGAAAAACGAAGGGATAGAACTGAAATGCATGCGGTATGGAGGTGGGGCTTTACTGCTTCAAGTGTTGGTAATCAAACCTTCAGGGACAAAAATGTAGCTTTTGGGCCTTTAACGCAGTTACAGATATTTTTCAAAATGCAAAGAATTACATAATGGCAATGTTTTCAAAAGTATGGGTTTAAAACCAGTTTAGAGGATATTTTTATAAGAAGAATGAAATCGCCCTTTCTGGGCGAAAAGCTGAAGTAGTACACAGCAGTCTGACAAACTGGCGCACTGTGGCTCTTCCTCACGGCATTGCACAACTTAGTTTGATTTCTGTTTCCACATCAGAATGTCAGACCGAGAGTTTTCAGAACTGAACCAATACAGGAACATCTAATAGAGGGGAGGGAATATGACTGAGTACGAGTACACTGCTGCTGGTTTTGTCCACATCTGCCTTTAGATGCCCATTAGATGTTATCAGGTCCTTGCTCAGCTGTGAAACCTGTTGCAGAGAGGAATGCTGCAACTGAGCTGATAGGCATCTCACCAGCTTCCCCTCAGCGTAAGATGTTCTGCTCCCCTAGAGGACAGTCACGGGGGGGGGCTTGCCCTGTCCTTCTGGCATGTGGTACAGCCTGCAAGGGTACTTTCTCACATTACTTCATGATCACTGTGGGAAAGTAAATAATAAGGAAATTTTGATTGCAGCTGCTATCTCACCCCATTGAAGTCCTTTGTCATAACTGAATGGATCAAAAGGAGATTTTCAGTCTGAAGTTTTAGCTGAATCATGAATCTGCTCTGAATCAAAATCAGGTATTCTCCTTTTTCTAAAAGCTAAAGCTAAGATGCCTATTCACAGCCAAATCCTACTGCTAACTCCCTTTACATTTTATTCCCTCAAGCTCATATTTTAGCAAATCTCAAACTTATTCTCATATGGATTATGCCCTCAGCATGAAACCATTTCAATTTCACAGCAGAATGTACTGCTGATCTTATTAAACACCATTGAAAGTCCTTACCCCATGCTCTGATGTCATACCCCTTTCTAATGACAGCATTAAAAACGTATATATCTGATATCAACCATGCATGCTTCTTACCAGGTATGACCACAGCATGGTTAGAAACCACTTGAAGAACTGCTTTTTTGAGAACATCCTTAGTCAAACTGTGTGAGATCTTCCTGACAGAAAAATATTTCACAACTGAGTGAGGATGAGTCTGGAGTAGTACTAAAATACAGATGAAATTCAGTATTTTTACAGTAAAATACATAGAAATCTGATCTGGAGTACAGAGGAAAATTAATTAGCACAGCAATTTAATTTAGTATGCAGTACATGCTTATTTCTTTTATTTGCTTTCTGGTACCTAGAAACTGTATATTTTAGGTTAGTAAAGTCACACTACTCAGTCTAAACTGTCCAGCTATTCAAGTACCAGAGAGTTAGAATAATTTTTTTTTTTAATCTGTGTCTTAGGGAGAGAGGCAGAGACAGTATTTGCTGCAGCAAGCAGATTTTTTTCTTTGTTTCATAGGTTTTCTTACACAACTAAACAAAGACAACCCTTTCAGTTTTTTGCTATGGTTCTTACTTCTAAGGGAGGCATGGAATCAAAGGATGGTTCAGAAGCAGTCACAAAATTACATTGCGTGTCTGTGTTTAAAACAGAAAAAAAAATAGCAACATTCTCCAGCCTCAGTTTTCAGAAGGAGGAAGAACAGTTCCTGTCTTGAAATTGCTTTAAAGGGTAGAACCACCCTTGCTTTAAAAATATATTATTATAGCTTGGCAACAGCAATAACCAGAGGTAGGACTCTGACTCTGGACCTCTGTGTGGCTTCTGGAGTGAGACTTGCTCATGCAGGACATCTCCCTGCAGAGATTTTCTGAAAATGACAGTGAGACACTGTAACGTGACTGGCCCATTTAATCACTAGGTAGCCTGTATAAGAATATAAAGGCAAAAGGATTCAGCACCAAAACGTGGTTCTGTTACAACTGCCCAGAAATTCAATACATTGCCAATACAAGTCCACCAAGCATTTTACTTATTCATTACAGGTGGGCTACAAAAGCAGAGCTGCCTGGCATATTACTACACAGAACTCCTTTTAAGTTCAGTGAGTTGAAGCCTCTTTGGACCTACATTTTTTCTCATGAAAATTTAAAGATATACCTTTTAATTCAGTATATCTTACCCGAACCAATACAAAAGGAAATAATACACAGTATAGGTGGCATTTTTCTCATCTCCTCTTTGTTGTTTTCTTGTAAGCTTTTCATATAGGTTCCCCCTCTAATCAATGCAGAGTGGGTGAAGGTTTTCTGAAGAAAGAGTCATTCTACACTGAAATAAATGTCTAAGACAAGGAACCCTGGAAGCATCTCTCTCTGCAGACTATGGAAGGAGTTGACACAACCAGCTTAAACACAGGACTCAGCCAGAAATTCAGTTTCAGATTCAGACTCTTGTGTTCCTGTCACAATTAATGAATACTGACAGCTCTATGTGGTTGCCCCAGTTTAGCACCTAGTGCCTTTTAAGATGCCCTAGGTAAGATATATTTCTGCCTGCTGGCTACCTGCCCTTCATAGCATGGGCCACTATTTAAGGCCTGACCCATATTTATCATACCTGAGAAGATTTTCCTGACATCTCGAGTCCTCTGAAATGGCCCATTTTTAGGCCACCCTTATTCAGGCAACTGAATTGAGCCTCCAATAACCACAGTAAACAAAAGGTGAAATTCAGTTACCTAAACCTGGGCAGCTCGTGCCCAGTGAGATGCCACAGGGCACCCAAGGCTTTCGCTGCTCAGGACTGGCTGCAACAGTGTTGAATAATTAAAAATGTCTAAACAGAGAATGCATTTACCATCCCAAAAGGTGAGTTCAGGCAACTGAATTTTCCCTCTCCCTGGGTCTAAAGAGCTATTCAGCTGATGAAAAGTATTTCTAGACACTGGGTTCAATTTGCTGTAACATCTTACTTGCACCCAGAGGGTAGGGTAGACACTTAAGTACAGGGGTCTGAATATTAGTCTCAATATTTAAATTAATTAATTTTAGATGGGATGTATCTCACTGCAGTTGCTTTATGCAGATGAAGTTATATATAAACCTCTGCTGATCTGGCAGTGATTGCCATGATTAGAATTTGCAAAGTATACATGTTTCTACTGTCAATTATAAAAGAATACCTCACAAAATATGCACATTATTTAATGCCATTTTACTCTCTAGCACTGTGATAGTTATGGTTTGTCAGCATTTCCCTTTACCTTTTATGAATCCATCTTTTCTCAGTGAGTTTTCCACCATTAGAGTAATTTCTTTTCAAATTAAATTACACCCTGCTTTGCTTGTCATCGGCCTAAATACAATTTTTACCAAACATTGTAAATCATGGAAAACATTTTAACCTCAGGCAGGTTAATTCTTCTAGACACATTTTTGGCATGCTCTATATAACAATTTGGGCTAGAAACAGAAATTTGGCATCACAATTTTAGTTCTCCCTGAAGACTGGTTTAGACTGAACGATCTAGAAGTTGTGATCAGGACTGAGCCCAAACTTGCTTTTTCCACTTAGGTTTAAACTATTTGGTGGGATAGATTCTTTTTTTTTCAAAAGCCAAAGCTATTAGTTTGAAAGTCTAAAAATTCAAACTATTATCACTTATTAGAAACAGTTCTGGCAACTTGAGACCTTTTTTCATTTAATGGAGTAATTTCTGGTTCCCCTTCTACTTTCTTACTTGATGGTGCCATAGATGTATAGTATATACACATGCCTGTGGAGTACATATTAATTGTTGGTTACCATGTTAGCAGTCCTATGAAAGAGATTATTATAGATGTTGGAATGGGAAAACAAGAAAATTAAATTATGTGAACAGCTTGTAGGTATAGAAAAAAGGTCTAGGATGTAAATACCAGTCACATACCTCAGTCATAATAATGACTTTGCTTCTACAGTTCTAGAAACAAGCATCTCAGAACTCTTGCTCTTGGAGGAATTGCATTGAGATCCTGACTATCTTCCCTCATTAGGATGTATTACAGATGTGACATGTTAACTTAATTGTTGCAGGAAGCATAGAAAGATGACTTGGAGAAATCTGTTGTCTTTTTTCATCCTCATATGTTAGAAAAAAAGCTAAAGATTTCACCGGACAAAAATAATTACCTCTGGAAATTGTACCTTGAATGTCACTTTTTTTTTCTTTCCTTTTTTAATTCTTACTGTGTGGCTTAGGGCAAAGGACCAGCATGATACAACTTTACACATGACTAATAAAATAAAACTTATCCAAGAAAGGACTCAATACCCATAGCTATATAATACCGTGTCTTTGCTTAGATAGCCAACAGACATTCCCAAGGGGTCCTGAGACATTTTCTGTTTCTGCAGTTAATTCAACCAAGAAAAATCTTGGTGCTTACTGAAATCCTAAAGGAAGTCTATAACAAGAGTTGCTGATCTCCTTGGAAAGGATGTGACTGTAAGTGCTGGGAAGCATCTCCCCGTGTGTGGTTTCCAGTGGCTGGGGTCACAGTTCCCCACTGCCAGATGCTCTCTCTCCAAGCTGCCTCTTCAGAGCCCGGATTCTCCCAGCATTCCCCTCCACTGTCTTCTGTATCCAGCTCACTGCCAGGAACTGATGGCAACGTGCGTTTTAGAGGCACTAGCCTGCTACAGAACAGATAACTCTTTCTGAACTGAACTTTCTTTGTCCTGAAAGAATTATACTTTTAGCAGTAAAAATACAGTTTCAATCTACTCGGGTAGTCATGTTCCATAAGTGGGATAAATGGCTGCTGGCCCGTTTGCCTAATTATTGCTTTGATTCACCAGTGGTTGGAAGGAGCAGAAACTTCACAGAAGAACCATGTAGTAATGTAATGGTTTCGCAGCTGAACCTAACCTCCTCCCCAATATATGTATTTATTGTCTGTGATATGCAACTGCATCACCTCTTGCTGAAGATCTTAAATAGTTTGTAAACAGGAGTCTAGTTATATCAATTTAATGCATGTGAGACTGACACACATAATTTTTCAATTTATTTTTCAATTTTTCAATATATGCCATATTCTTGTATGTTTCTTTTTTGTCTTCTAGAAAGCTGTTTCCATAATATGGTGGAAAACCTATCTAACTGAAATCACTGCAGTATTGTAGAAATTGCACTCTACAGCTAGTGAATCTGATCAGAGTAACACCTTTTCTATCAAATTTAAAATTCCTCTGAAAAGTCCATAGCAAGTATTACCTCTTATATTCTAGGCCACCTTAAAATAGCTATAATTTGCCTTCTGACTCCTGGGGAATTTTGATGAGCACTAGAAAACTCTTGGCTGAATCCTACTTTCCTTTTTCTGAGATTGAGCCTGGGTCTTACTGAAATTACCAGGAATGTTTGCATGAGTAAGGCAGGAAACATTTTATGCTATCCCCACAAACTGTGCGACAGGGAAATTTGTCAGCCAGAGGCTTTCCAGGAATGATTGCATTGATTTATCTTCAGTGTGGTATGTCTCAACAAGATTTCTTCAAACACTTCATTGCTAAAGCTATTTCCCTTTAAGATACTCCTGACATCTGCAGCTTTTATAGCTTGAAGCGCTAGAAGGTTGCTCCTCAGATGGTCATTACTTCACAAACAGTTGTGGTTTTGACAGTCATGGGCTATGCACTGCAAAATCCCAAATCTCTGCATCAGAGATTGGAATTCTTCTTTTGGAGAATAATTCTTCTGACTTTCTCCAACACTTTCTTGTTTTGTTTTGCTTAGTTTCTTGTTATACTTTTTGGAGCCAAAAAGGGGCTCTTTATCCCCTCCCATGAGCTCCCTACGTGCCACACTTGTGAGTACCTTCTCTCCTGTGCCTGTCCTCCCAAAAACTTCTCTGCCATGGCAGTTGGCTATGTTACAAGTGGAGGATAAAGAATAACAGTATCTTCTGAGTCCCTTGACTATAGGGTAAATCCTGTATGGCAGTAAGTCACTGCTTGTTCAGGAGAGCTGCAGCAGGACAGATAGGAAAGGCATGTGGGCTCTGGGGAGAGCCTTCATGGGAGGCAAGGGCCTCTGCAAAAGTGGAGCTCTAAGCACCAGGAGGGAAGCGCCTGGGATATGTCCCATGCAGACCGACCAGAAAACAAGGAGAGATCCTAATTCCACAGTGAGTTTAACCTTTTTTTCCATCACAGATCTTATAGCCTCAAAGAGTTCTTGTTTTAATCTGGAGTCTCCTCCAGTATAGACCACAGTGGTATTCATCCTGAGCTGTGAAGGCTCAGGCTTGGCAGCTTTGTCTGGAAAAGCTTTGCTGCTGCCATAATGCCTGGGAGAATGACGGACGAAATGTAGGCTGCTAAAAATTAAAAGGATTAATAATGTAAACAACCTGATTAAATTCTGTAACCTCTTCAACTTCATGGCTCTAGGGTGGCTTATGTCCTGCTAAAAATGAATGGATTCTGCAAGCCGGGATGAGGAAATTAGAGTTGGCTAACAGAAAACAAAGACGTGTGTTGTAAAGGAAAGCACAAATAACTAAAGATAAATTGCTATTTTATTTTATCCATCTGGTCTACCTTTGTGGTGATCTGCCTCATTATATCATAGGGTAGAATATGATAAGTGCCTACAGAGAAGGCTTTACAAAATGCAGGTAATTTTTTTGACCTGGTTATCCAATCCTGTTCATAGCAGGTTTGAAGGATACCATGCCCAAAGCACTTTCCAGGGTAATTGTATCCATTCAAATCTAAAACACATTAAGATATAATAAGACAAAATTCTCGTTCTGTCCTATTTCAAAATTGCTGATATGCAAAGTGTATTCAAATTAAGAAAAGTATGAAGGATGAAACTTCTTGCCAGCCATTCCTTTATAGCACAGACATATTTTCATGAAGATTAATGGGTAGGACTTCATATAATAAAATAGGAGATTGAGACTAAATATAAACTATTAAACATGCTACAGGTTGTCTTTTTATGTGTGTGAACTTAGAAGAGGAACAGGATCTTTTGTGTCTCTCTGGAAAGCTTTATGTTCTTTGAAATGTCCCAAGGTACCTACATGGTGGCAGTCCCATAAAGCGTGTGCCTACTTTGTCTGCAGCTGGACACACAGAGATGCAGCTGAAGAGCTGTCTTTGGAATTACCATTAACATGCTTGATAAGCCCTGTGCAGGACAATATAACAAAAACACGTGGTCACAAGTTCCCTTGAGATCCTTGAGTTTCAGAGGTGTTCTGCACTACAAGAGGACACATGAGCCAGTGAGCGTGCAAATGGTCAGCTGGCCCTGATGTATCAGGTAAGAGGTGCAGGTGATGGGATGTCATACTCTGAGCATACTAAAATGAGGTATGTGTACACATGGCAGTGGAATAAGACAGAGGAAACTTCCCTTTTTCTCTGGAAAGTGTGGAGTAAAACATCACTGAAAGAAAGCTGTGCAAGTCTTGAGCTGGTAACGTCATTATCAGAAGAGGTCAGGCAGAGTAGAAATGTATCTACAGATTTACACCTACCTAGTGAACACACTCCTAGAGAGACACACCAGTGTTGGAGAAGTGCACAATTTGCTGTGAAAAAGGATGATGAGGCTATTACTCTGGAGGTCTTGGGTCAGAGAGAAACATGATGTAATGAACTGGAATGTCTCATGAAATTATCAGTCCTGTTTCTTCTCTCTCATACTGTGAATACAGCTAGTGTCCCACACAAGGAATTCTAGGCAAGCAGGAGAACAACTGAGAGGGGTTGAAATACTCCAGTAAGAATCAAAACAGTAGAGGGACTTTGATGAGTTCAGTCCCCTGTCATTTCTGACAGTCACATTATGTAACCCCACAGGTTTCTAACTGATCAAGCTCTATTTTACAGCTAATTAGATTTTTTTTTTCCTTAATGCCTCCAAGTAGAAAGCTATTCCAGATCTTCATTGTAATAATGTCTAAAAGTCTTCTAATTATCAGTATAAGCTTCTTTATGGACAGGTTATATTAGTTCCTTAACCTAAATAACACTTTATCCACCATGGGATTTCCTTTGTTAATTTATTTATAAAGACCAACCATAGCCCCTTTCAGACATTAATGGGAACCTAAACAAACCAAGTTGGTTGCTTTCTTATTATTTACACATGCTATCCTTGTAAGTGGGAGTGGGGGAGGGAAAGACAGGAATCTGGGGACAAAATCTGCATTAAGCTTGCTATGTCAGAGGGTTAAGCCTCTGCTCATCACTCAGAATAGAAGCACCACTGGGATCCTCCCTTTCTAAACTGGTAGAAGAGTTAAATAGTTCAGACAAAACTCTTATTTCCAATTGAATGAACTGCACTAGATGCCTAAATGTTGTCTTTGATATAAATTAAAAATGAGCCAGCCAATGTTACTGTCATTATAAACTCATGGGAATGAGCTTTTGTACATGCACTGTACTTTCTCTCATTGATTTCTTTTCTCATTCTGGTTTGTTTGATCTTCATTTACTTGTAATAATAGAGGAAAGAGAAACCTGAACTAGTTTTCCTATTCAGTGTTTAAAGTGTTTTTGTATAATTTCAAGCACATAAGAAACAATATCATATTGTTAATGGGTGCTTTTATAAATTCTTTGAAAACTAACCTAAGTGGCACTGTTTAGACATTTTTTACACAGAGACAACCTCTGGTATAACATAATACAGTGAATGGAAGTGGAAATGAAATGAAATCAAATTAGAAGTACAATACAAAATCACAATAGCTAGAATAGGTGAACTTTGGAACCAGCTATTTAGAATAATGAGAGTTTCTAGAGCAGCATCTATTATAAAATCAAGACTACATGCTTTTTAAAAATGTATGATTTTCTAAAATGTATGTATTATCTTAGAGAAGAAATTAGTGAAGTATTTAGGTTACACTAGGTGTTCATAGTAATCCTGTCTGTCAATAAAACCAATTTGTTTAAAATTACTGGCTGTATTGTAGGATTATTCAAACTGCTCTAGGCTAGAGCTGTAAAAAATGAGGTAACTCCACTGCACAGAGGTGAAGCTGGTAGCTACTTACTCTAATAAGAAGTTGAAGTGGCAGCAAAAAAAGCTTATACACAAATATGAAATAATTATGGTTCCTTTTAATGACTGTTTCCTGCTAAGGTTAGCAAGTTCTCTGGAATAATGAATACAATAGGTGAGGTATTCACTGTTATGGGTGGCTAGGGGAACCAATAAAACTTGCCATGCCTGCTCCTGTTTGTGCTTAAAGGAGCAGTTCCTGGAGTTGAAAATCCTTGTGAAACCTCTCCAAAGGTGTCAAGGACACTGGGAGAAGTTGACTGGAAGCTTTCTACTTCACAAATTTCAGACAAAATGCCAATAATGTGACAAGTTTATACTGTGTACAGACATGCAGCACACCAGACCTGCTCTTCCATGTTCAGCATGAACAAAATATTACCACATTGTAAGGAAGATTCATTCCAAGAAAATACATGGTGATACTAACCAGATGCTGCCCTTCAGTCACCAAAACATACAGTAGAAATTCTGTTTGGAGGAAGCCTCTGGAGGCATCTAGCTCAAAAAGCTGGGCTACTGCTAGTCATCAGCCCTGACATTGTTTTGCCACATCTTGAAATCCTCTGGAGAGGGAGATCCCACGATGTCTCTGGGCATCCGTTCCAGCACTGCACTACCCTCCTACACTTTTCATACACTGTGACTTCCAGTGTTACCTAACTTCCAGACTGAACGCCCACTCTGTGGGCATTGCCCTCTGCTTTACCTTAAATTCAGAGGGCTTGGATCCATCATCTTTGTAGCAGTATTTCCCTAGCAGGATTGCCCCTTTGACAAGTTTTGACTCGGTTTTCTCTTTACCTAAAGTCATACAACTTGCTCTACTTTTTTACTGCCTCCCACTTATTAGTTACATTTCTTGACACCATTATATTCCAAATTCTATGGCCATTTTAGTAATCCTTATGGGGAAAAGCATCACATTTCCCCTTACCTTGTGATGTTTCTATGATGTAATTCTCAGTTCTGCTTATGAAGCATTTGAGGGACGAACTCAAAGTTCACTGAAATCTTATGGGAAAGGTTTCAAAAATGCTGATTTGATTTCAGCTTCAGATGAGCTGAAACTGACCATTTTAGAAGTAAAATGCAGTAAGACTGCACAGTATTAAGGTTCCCCACATATAGCATGAGGCTTAGCAAACTAGTGTAAGGGTAATGATTTCACCCCTCTGTCCAAGTACATGTAAATCCAGGCCTTTCCTCTTTCTCAAACAAGTACAGAACAGGCTGAAAGGGGGGCAAAATATGAGGAACTTTGTTTTTAACATAAGAGTGATAGAGTTTTTGACAATAAGTATTAACTGGTTTTATGTTTCTCTTCTGCAAGCTGGAGAGAGAAAAGCATAAGACAAAATTTTTACTAAGTGCTACCCTATGTACAAGGTACATTCTTTTGAACTCCATGCCTTTTTAGAGCATCTGCTCTTCAAAGAAAAAGACGATAACTGGTTTGAATAGGAAACCCTAAGCCCTAAGCATAACAGATAAAGAATGTGAATGTCCTTTGATGTAACCAGAAGTCTTTGATGTATTTATAAAATCTTGCAACTCATCTTGTATTTTCAGCCAGTTAATATATAGATTAAAATAATTAGTTATAACTAACAAGCTTTACAATGTTTTAAAGCTGTTCTCCTGGATCTTCCCTTTTCTTCCTTGACTGCTGACATGCCTGCAAATTTTGGAAGCCATATCACTGGTTTCTATAGTCAAAGACAGATGTACTAATACAGAAACACTTAATGATCCAAATAAAGCTTGCTTAATACAAATGGAAATTAAAAGCAGAGTATGTATTGGATGAGGGAAACCAGGCTGTTGCTATGTGGCTGGTTTCATTGTTGACAGTTCCCTTGCTTAGCAGAGCAAGAGCCAAACTGTACTTTCATTTCATGACACGATAGTATAATCCACACTAACTCCACTGAGGTCCATGAGTTTAGTGTCAATTTATCTCTTGGGGAGCGGTATTTGGCCTTCACTAGAATAGGATTTAATTTGCCACCTTATAAAAGAAATGTGTTGGAGACATTTAAGAAAAATCTAAACTGAAGTATTCATTTTGTGAAGATACCAGTGTTATTAAAATCATCTTATTCCTTTCCACTGACTGTCTTCTATGAAGAAAAAAACCCCTTTCCTCTGGGGTTTGAGAATTTTGTCTCACCAGCACTCTTCACTGCTCCTGTCCTGCAATCTGAGAATAATGCCTTCTCTGAAGCCCTTCTTTAACAGCTCCAGACTTGTCTGGTGCTTCAATTTCACAGAAAAGTTGTTGCCCTCAGAAAATACCCAGAGTTGTTTTGGCTTTTTGGCCACTCATTTATTTTTCACAATAAAATCAGTTGTTTTCAAATCAGCAGAGTGTAATTACATATGCTAAGGGAGCATTCACATCTCCTCTGCTATAATTAATGTGTCCCAGGGCTATGGTATCTATCTGCCCTTTCAAACTGCCTGCTTAATTTCCCCTGCAGCAGCCCAGCACCTGCTGCTCATTTCACCATGGGGACTCATTGTGAATTTTTCTAATATTCATGCATCTGTCCCGCACACTTTCTTATGTGGACATCTCTATTACTTTCCTTCAGTCAACCTACCTTTGTTTCTATGACCTTTCTTTTATGAATAACTAGGGACTTTGTGCTGTGTGAAACTTTATTACACAAGTGCCACCTGGTCTTCAGAGTTGTCCACATACCTGAATGACAGATATGATATGCCAAACACCAAAAATACAACTCCTGCTCATGTATTTTATACTTTCAAATAAGGGTTTTCTTGTAAAATCTTGTAATTTAGGGGTAAAAGTCAACAAAATGCTCTTTCTGCTTCATATTTCTTCTGTCTTACTGTCCCTTCATCACTTCTTTTCTTGCAGGTCAGTGTGATTGCTCCAACAGAATTATTGTAAATCATTACTGCAGTTATTAAGTAATGCTTCTGTTCTCTGCTTGGTTTATTACTTTGTTAGAACCCCACAGGTAATATAATCATGGCTCTACTCATGCGATGTACTGGAGATTCAGTCTGGGATTGACATGTGAATTGAGGTGTCTGTGTTTGAACTACAGGGGAAAATCAGTTGCTAAACTCAGCCTGATGGCAGGTGCCTCACGTCAACTGAGACGTGTCAGGACATCCAGCATATCCATAAAGGACTGTTAGTCATGACACAGAAGTCATAGGAGATCTGGAGAAACAGGTCCAAGCAGAAGGCCCTATAGCATCTAAAATGATGCTTGAACATCTACCACCAGGCAACTGCAAACATGTTGCTAATATTATCTTTTTTCGGATGTCCTAATCTTGAACTGAATCCTGCCTTATGTTATATAAGAGAAGTCAATCCAGCATGCTTTATTCAGGCAAGAAGTAGTCCATTGGCAGATGGCTTTTGCCTGAACAAGGCCAGTTGGGCTGGGTTTCTAAGCATTTATGTGATTACTTCTAATACACAATCTACATGAAATATTTGTTTTTGTTTAGATAATGCTTTATTAAAACCACTTTTTTTTTTTTCCTTAAAAAAACCCAGATGAAAGCTTCCAAATATGAAGGTTTTATTTTCCATTCTCATACAGTAACTTACAATTTTTTCCTAAGTCTAACACATAGGTTTCTCATTATTTCCTTTTGAATTGCTCCCAGATACATAATGGGCCCTATTTGCACTCTTGTTGAATAGGTGTCATGAGCAATGGTTTTTGTTCAGTACTTTGTTGAATCAGGCATGCACACATTTTCTGTGGAAATTCTGCAGCATCATGGGCCAGATCTGTGCTGTGATCAGAGAATTAGCACAACTCGTAACTGGTGTGAGAAGGGCAGTTTCCAAGATTTGAGTAGCGCATGATGATCCAGCTGATGCTTTTCAGCCTGCACCTGGACCATGTTTTTATCGCAGCTGGCCTCTTGCCTTTAGTTCACATTAGAAAAGGGGTTATTGTTCATTGATTCTGGAGAATGATCTGAAAAAGTCTTCCAAACTGTCATATGTTGCAGCGTATTAAGAAGATCTCTCCCAGTTTGCACCAGTGAATAGTAAATGAGAAGCAGAATCTGGAACAGCCTCATTCAAACTATTCAGATCCCCCATCCTACTCCTTCAGCAAGAATAGGAGTGCTGCAGATTGTCATAGGACCTCCTGCTCTGGAGCCTCTGCTTGATTTCATAGCACTCCGGGCTGAGCAGCTACTCCAATGGATAAGATCCTAATACTTCAGATTGGCTCTGGGAGAGTTTTGTTTACTTCTGACCTTACAAAGATGAATTAATCATAGCCTTTGACTTCTGATTTTTACCAGGAATCCTCTTCTCTCTTGGATTTTTTTTTAAAAAAAAAAAAAAAGTAATTCCAGAGGTTTGGTTTTAATAAAGATGACTTATCTTCTCATAGATTTTCTTTATGAAGGTGACTCTCCTGGTTTTGCCAACTTCTCCTCAAATCTCCTGCTGGTACCCCATGCACATCCATCAGGTGGATAAGTAGAAGACGACAGGAAGGAAAACTACAGTGCTTCACTGATGCTGCATTATATTTCATCTCCTCCAGATACATAAGGCCCTGAAAGAATGAGTAATGAAGTGAGTAGAAAAGAAAAGCTACCCCGTGGAACTGAGTGAATTAATGAGAAATAGACAAACATCAACACAAAGAAAAGGACTACAAGAGAGTGAGGCAGGGAATCAAGACAATACAGTTCAGTAAAGCCCACCTTCAATCTTTAAAATTATTCTTTCCCTCTTTAAACAAACAAAAAAAAAAAGCTAGAAAGGAAAATGCTGGATGCCTCCTGTAAGAGTTTTAAAAAAGGAAGTAATCAAACGGCAGGAAATATGAAAGGCCAAATGAGGAGTAAAGGCTTGGAAAACACTTCCCGGGTCACTGAGATTGACCAGTTTGATCATTTCAGACAACCTTCCTGGTAAACTGAGCAACCACTCCTAAAGTAGTTGAGCTTTTTGTCCCTTCACTGCTTCCGGCCACTGCAGCATTGCTGATTTCCTGCCTAAATTTGTCCAGATTAGTGCAAAACAATGCATTCTTTTGTTACCATTATTAATCGACTTCAATATCCTCTTACATTCATCCCATATGAGCTACTAATACAAAGAAAACTTTTTTAAAAAACAAGTAGTTTTGAATTTCTCCTTGATGTGAATACATTATTATGATTATCAAATGTAAGTAGTAAGCATTATATTGCATGTAATACATGCACCAAAGATTATTACAACATTATAACAAGGTTTTAGAAGAATGTTTAATAAAACTCTTGATAAAGAAATCACCCCATAACCCACAAAAGTAAGAGATACAGGTTAACAATGCATATTTCTGGAAATTGAAGAGCATAGATGATGCAGGCTAAGATGAGTGATAAAGTTTTCGGTGTCCATATTAGCTTAAATTTCCCCTATAGCCTTGGGATGTCACTTTGCCAACCTTTGCAGTGCTGTCCCCAGATTACCTAAAATGGGGGTAGCTGCATGTCACAGAGTCACCATGAGGGTAAAGGGCTTCAGATCCTGTGATAACAATAGTCATATTTTAGATAGACTGGCAACAGGTGTTTATCGTGAAAGCATTGCACCCTTAATTCTTATATGGGACAGACATATGTTTCATATACAGTATATAAAGTGTGTGTCATATTTCACATAGCAACACTGAAGACTGTGGTATATTAAAGCTTCTTTGATATAATGAGTTACTCTATGATCTCATATAAATTCAGTCTGTGAAACATTTGCAAGAACTATAGTGTTTGTACAAGTACTTGTACCATATGAACTGCAGTATATACTCCCCAGCAAAGAGCAGGTAGCATCCTATTCACATCATGGCACATAAACATATTAACAAACTGAAAATGAAAATTCTAGTAGTGGGAACCTAGAATTAATTTAATGCCAGTTGTGAGAGCCTGAGCAGTTAAATAATCCTGAATATTTATATAATTCACAAATTAGAATGGACGACTTGCTCACTCTTTAAAAATGCATTTAGTCAAATGAAAATGTGAGTGGAAGAGGAGAAAACCTTTAATTTCCCTTCATTAAGGGGAAGTAAAGGAATTTAATGACCACAATTAATCACAGAAAATTTAAAATGAAAAATGAGGTAATACAGTGACAAATTTTTCCATGTTCATGCAAAGTAGCGCTTGATTTGGCCAGAAGTTTCACAGATTGCGTCAGTTTACGTGGACATTAAGGTGTATCTCATCTCACCTAGCTTTTGGTGTTCATAGTCAACAGAGAAGAACAGACCTGGGCATGACTCGCAGCATTTTAGAGGCAAGATTTAGCATGGATAGAGTCCTGCCTAATTCTGAGCACTGACTATAACATGAGGTAAGACACCCAGCTCAGAGGTCGATGTACGCTGTGGTATGTTGCCAACGTTTACAGCAGAATTCAACTGCCTGAACACAGGCATGCAGTGTTGCTCTAGGCGCTGTTGGGTGTCTCACCTATTTCTTGTTATTCTAGCAAGACATGAGTTTCCCAGCTGGCTGATGTCATGTCTGCTGTTTCCATGCTCGTATCTTGGATAAACTATGTCATCTGACACAGAACTGTGTGCCCGCATTTAGGCAACTTAGTGGCCTTCAAAGGTCCATGGCATTGTCATCCAAGGGGCATATAAAATACAAATAAAAAGCATAGGAGGAAGTTTAGGAGGGAGGAAAGAAGAAGGAGGAAAACAGACTTGAACAACTCCAAAAGTACAATATGCACTAATCGTTTGCAAAAGGATATCCTGTCTATTAAAAAAATGCAGTGATTTAACATGTCCTACATTTGGAAGTCCAAAACGATACGCTGATTAATTTGCACTACAGTTTGAGCTCTTTAAATGAAAAAGCAGGTGTTTATCTTAAAAGAGGGAACATTTTTAAAACCTAGTTATAAACTTTGACGACTCACAGAAAGAATAAACAATTCTTAATATGTTACAGAAAAAGAAAGGTGAAGCAAGAATAGTGTAAACTGAAACACATGGCAATGTCACTCTTTGCCTAAAGGATTAATTATTACAGAAAACATTGTTATAACTGCATTTTCCTACACTGGATATGACAGTTCATCTCTTAGCAAAAGAGTGTGATGCAGTTACATTTGAAATTGTATGGGAAAAATATCTCTGTGTGCATGTGTATACTGTGACCAGGATTTTTAGAGATGTTGATTTTTGCAGAGGAAGAAAGGCTGCTTATTAGGCTACTTCATGAAAACACTAGCACATGCACTTTGTGAAACAAGATAAAGGCTATCTTCGTATCAGAGAGTAAGGTACATGGTGGGTGAAGCAAAAAATTGAAAGGATTTTTCTTATTAAGGCCTTTCAATCTTTGCTTCTCCATTTAGCCACATGGGCACAGAGCATTAAAAACATTGATCTTCTGTGGTAATGAAATCTATCCCAATGGCTTTGCACAGTTTTCCTTCAGGCACTTGAACAACCTTCAGAAGACACCTAGTGCTCTCCAGGAATTAAACAGGAATGTATGCTTCAATGTAAAGTACTCTGAATCATGTGTAAGGTAGGCCATCTAAAACCATCTTCTCAGAAGTGGCCTGAACCATTATATATCTTCTTTCCATCTTGACCTACTCTGGGTTCATGGTCACCAGTGGTCTTTTCCTTCATTGATTTATTCAGTCTCTTTGGTCATATTTGTTTCTGGTTTCTACAACATCCTGCAGCAATGAGTTTTACTTTTCTTATTAACTGCCGAGTGAGGTAAATAACTGTTTTGCTCTTAAGATTTTTGGCCTTGTTAAAATGGAGGTGTGTTCAGACTAGACTTTCCATGTAACATTAACTCTACACATTACAGTGCTTTTCTACCCTAAGTAGATAAATATCTTGTTTGAGAAGGTATCCACATGAACTGTCTTCAAGACTTAAAAATTAAGTGAAATAATTTTTTGGTTGCTTCTTCAGAATTCTTAAATTGAACAGTTAAATACAGTGATTTTTTAGAAAATCTCCAAGAATTATAAAATATTGGAACCTCACAAGGTTGAAGTAACCGATTTTTCACATCTACAGCCAAACTGCATGAAACGTAAGCCCGCTGAGTTGCAGACAGTCTTCTTATTACAAGGGTATACAGTGCCTACCACATGGGAGACATAACTCCTGGCTCTTCCTCTGTGGCTTTCTTATTCTCCCTGAGCAAATATGTTCTTGTTAGCACTGCATCTATGGTTTGGCTGAGTGTAATAGGATGGCTTCTGTATTCTTTCATTGGTTGGCCATTTGTGTTGGAATTAGCATTTGTCTAGTCTTCTGAGACACACTGTCAACATCTGGAAAACTTTAGTTCATTGGGGACATTGAGTTTGTACTTTTTCCCGTACTTGTACCATTGCCTATATAGTTTAATGTGAAATATTTTTGTTGCATTTTTAATATGAATATATTGAATGTGCTGCTAGACTGATAATGATTCTATTTTATTATTTTAGATATACGTATGTGCAACATTTTAAAGAACATGTTTTCCAAGAGTTTATCTCACCTACTGTTTCAATTATGGCTATGAAATAATTCTCAGAATAGATAGTTATAAACATTGTGGGTGTTTGGCAGGAAGTTTTTTGTGGCTGACTGCAAGAATCAGAAATGATGCAATACTTTACTCAAAAAACATGTTCAGAACTAAGACGCCTATTTGACAGAGGGAGTTTTCTGGATTGAATCTCTCTGATGCATCTCATGAGCATTTTCTACTAAAGTCTTAGGTGGAATTTTGCGTCACTGAGTATTTTATGCCACATGAATCTTTCCCTCTTCCATTCTTACTGTTCTGTTGTCCACACCATTGGTTTTTAGGTTTTTACAGGTTGATTTAATAATTTATGTTCAAACACTTTAATTTTTTAATGGATAGTGGGCCCAGCTTCTTAGATTGTTTTAAAGTGAATTTAAATGTTAAGTATTTACATACCTTTAGCACTGCTGATCCCTCATGCTTAGAGCATTGCAAAATCTATTGGCAGGTTTTATATTTGTATAGTATATCATATTGAATGAGTCATTTGTCATCCCTATGCTATAGTTGTCTCACCTATCAAACTAGGGACAATAATCCCAACCAATCTCACAGGGATAAGGTTATTTATGTAATATGTTGTACAGCTCTCTATATGTATAAAATGCCTGATTGTCAGTCATTACTATTAAAGACCCATTGTTTCGAAGTAGATCACTTTTCAGATCATATCTTTTCAGAATGTGAGTTCATTGACATTAAAAACGTATTTGTCTCTGAATTCAACTGTATATAGCACTAAATTGTTATTAAAGAGTGTCAAATTGTCTTAAACTATGAGGAACTTTTGTTTTGAAAGTGAACAAGTGAATTTAATTAATGACCTGGCATAGAAAAATAAAGAAGACTGAAAAAACTTTGGTGCATTACTCCTGTTCAGATTGCTTTTAAACCTCATGTTTTCTTCAGTCATCAGAGAAATGCAGCTAAGTCTTTCATAAAAAAGTATGTACTCTGTATACTCAGAGTAAATATTATCATATGCTAAAATCCTTTCTCTTTAAGAAAAAATATGTTGTTTGTTGTTTTGGGATTTTTTTTAAATCAAATAGCTGAATAATAAAAGAACAAGTGCAAGAGTCCATAAACCCTTTTTTATTTTTTCTTTTCTCCAGGTCATTTTAGCTCCAAGCCTCAAACACAGAGTTTTAGTTGTTTGAAACTGTCTATGATTCATAACACTTGTTTTTAATAAAGAGAAATTCTGCTTTGATTAAGAGTTTTGAATACAGTGTGAGTGTAGGCATGATGCACTCCCATGGCTCCTCAGGAAGCTGTCCCACCACGCTGGCTGGCTGGAGGATCCCCGTTATGATCACATACAGAAATGCATAGCCATCGCAGGGGAGGAACTTACTCACACCTGCTGGGTGGAAATCTCTCTGCATATCCCTCCATCCAAAGAAATCAAAATAAAAATAACTTTTGGATGTGCTGCTGAAGTGCTAAGGCTTGGACAACTGGCCCAAGCCAGAGTTGACCTATAGATGAATCCTTTATATTTTATAACTGAAATCCATTGTGCTAGTAGGTATTGTACTAAGTTATAACAACCCACTTATGCTGATGTAAAAAGTGCTGAAGCATTGAAGTACTGAAGCCTGAACAACAGGCACCAAGCCAAAGCTGTTTAGTGTGTAATCATTAACAAAGTATGTAAGCTTGCTAGTGAAAGATGCAGCTTAGACAAAATATTATCAGTAGTGAGGAGAGAATGTATCCAACTTCCCTTGTTTAGCCTTGTTCAGGGCTGAGAACCCACGTATTTGGCCTTGTTAGAAACTCCCTTGGTCTCCCCCCCTGAGCCCTGGCCAGGCTTTGGGTGGAATCCAACAGGAGAATGAAACCAGAAATATTCCGCTCAAAACAAAGGTGCCAGCTATTCTGGCCTGTCGATCTCTGGTATATAAGGCTGGGCCTGTTTGCAGCAACTTTGGAAGCCTCAGCTATGGGTGGACGCCCCGCGTAGGATTTCCCACTTGCCAGGACAGGCTCTCCAAATCCTCGCTGTGACTGGGGCTGCCCAGCCACTGCGTGTCTGGATGATGATAATATATGCAAGTGGTGATATATTTTTCCTAATCTTCATTCTGTCTCACATGTAGTAATGATTTAATTCATTACCCTGTTTTTTGCTGTTTGCTGCTTTAAGTGCACTATTCTGCTTTTTCTTACTGCATGTTTTCTGTATAACACTGTTATCACTAGTAAAATATGCCTGCTCTTTTCACTCTGGTGTCTGAGTTTAATTGGTATCCTTAATCAGCAGAACAGCTGCTTATAAAAAAAATGCTTTCCACAAAGCTCTACACAGATAATAAGCTCAGAGAGTCTTTACAAGCACTCCTTCCTTTTCTAATGCTATCACTTGCTTGATAGTGAAGAGTGATCCTCAAGGTCACTGTCTTCTCAAACTTGTACAGCTTTGGGCCTTTCCAGGTTGTGGGACATGCTAGTCTCAAGTCCTGTACAAGAGGTAACAGGCCACAGCTTATGACAGGTTTAAGGGTTTTGAGAAAGGAAGAGGAAAGAATCCCTCTCCCTACTGTTTCATGAGAAAAAATGTTTTCTCTGCTGAATGATATAATAAGTGACGAAAAAAAGAGGAAAACCAAATACCTTAAAGAAGCTAAATTCTAAAGAAGCAAAAAGAAATGAATGCTTCAATGATGTGAAAAAGAAGCTTTTGGAGTCTGAATTTTATATCAGGACTTCAGTAAAAGAGGAGATCTTGGGCCAATAGATGCCAATCTCAAGTGAAGAAGTAATGTAAGGCTGCAGCTCTGGGTGGGCATCTAATTATCCTTTTACAATTAGATCACCATTTAGGAGTCTAGAGAGAAGATAATACTGAGTGTGTCTCTCTTGCCTGCTGAAGACATCTGTGCAGGTAACAAATGAGCAAATGTGGTCACGGAATAGTTGAAAAATACCTTGCATGATATGTGAGAACCCATCTGTCTGAGTAGGCACTGTGGGTTTGCATTGGGCAAGGTGCCTACAGGTCGTTGGGATGGACTTTCTGCATGTGATCTGTTGGGCAGTCCCATGAAGAGGAAGTAGAGAAAATCCTAAGCAAAGCTGTTCAGAGAGCCCTTACAGCTTGTAGGAAGCTGTTTGAAATGTGCAGTCTGAAATTAGAGTGTCAGAAAGTGGAGAAAATAATTAAATCCAGATAGATATAAATGCATACACTTGTAAGGAAGCATATCAAGTAGTTACTGTATTCCCACACTAATCAGATAAAGGGATGTACAGTAAAAAAGGGAAGAAATAAGGGAGTCAGAAAGAAACAAATCTGGAAGGAAAACAAGGGTGAGAGAGAAAAATGGAAGATAATAAGATTCATGTATGCATTGACAAGCACTGTTTAAAGTCAGGCAAGTAGTTTTGTGGTCAAGCAAGCAGATAAATAAGTTACTTTGGTTTTGCTGGTAGGTTTTTCTCCAAAATGCTGATCATTTACATGTTGCCTAAAGTTTGAACAGAGCCACAGAGTGTAGTCGGCTAAATAGAGAGCCAGGCTTTTGGTACTTAAATAAAATCCCTGGCTTTCTTGTAAACAGGTTAGTATCACTTTTCTGATTTTTTTTCTAAATAAATAAAAAATTTCACTCCTTGAGTTCAAGCGTCTAAAGCAGAATGCATGACTTCATCAGGCATTCAACTAGTTAATAGTTAACTGTTTTAAAAAATCATTACAAAGAGCTCTCTGTCTTAGCTGAATGAGTAGCTACCTTTGGTGGCTTAAAATCTGCCTAGAAAGTCTGCAGAGTGTATATGTGTGTAAGAGGGAGAGGAAACAAGAAATACCCAGGGAAAAATATTCTGAATAAATATTCAACACCCATGGTCAGGCCAAAATGCTGACATAAAAGTAAACACTAAAAATATTTCCTAATGTAAAATGTTTAGTTTGAGTTCTGACCTAAAAAGTTTAAATTCTGTTTATAGCTGAGACTGTAATCCAGGTAACTGCACAGCCTTCAAAATCACTGGCACCATAAAGCAGAACTAAAATTCAATGAGATACACGGTACAATTTAACTTGGTGCACTTAAAAATGGTGGGCTTAAAAACCCCAACCTTAATCCAAACCCAGGCAAATTACTTTTAATATTCTGCACTGATTTTTTCCTGAGACGCTGAAAGGCAGTAAGACTGCACGACATTAGAAACCAACACAAACTGGTTTTATGCATTCCCTCCATTCCTAATCCCACTCTAAAAGATCAGAGTGAATTATCCCAGGCTTCAGAAACATTAAATCCCCAGGACATTGGTGACTCCCAGAAAAGAGTAGAGTTGATCATAAAAATCAATGCCAGTAGTCTGTTTTTTCTCTATTAACAACTACTCGCAGCAGAGTGTTGATTAGCATACACCCACATATTAGTTGAGAATCAAGTGGACAAACTGATGTTAAGATTTTAAAATGCTTTGTGGTTTCCTTCTCCTTTTCCTGTATCCTAAGGGATCCTTGTCTCACATTGGACCCTGACGGAAATGAAAATCATTTTATTTCAGGCAAATCCCTATTAGCTTTAATTATTACCACTGCAATCTCTCATAGTGTCAGTGCAGCTGATGCTGAGAGCACCTCAGATGTCTTCCCCTGGCCCTGGCACTAATGGGGTGATCATGGGACTCTGCTTCTCTCTCTGTGTCAAAGCAAGTGTCTAGGAGCTGCAGGGCTGAAATTTAGGAGCTATCGGAAAGGAGCTTGTCATAAGTAACCCAGCTCCCACAGGTCTTGGAGCACACCCTGTCAAATTCATATGTATTTTCTCTCAGTGTCAGCTGTGCCATGAGTTATGCTGGTTAAAAGACATGTTGCGGGGTTTTGCTGAAGAAACAATAACTAGGCATGAGTTGCTTCACTGATTTTTCTGGCTCACAACTAATTTAAAATAGACAGGTATATTTTGTATGCTCTTTGCTCTTACTTTCCTGCTTTCTTTCTTGACTCTTCATGGCAATGTCTCTTATTTATACCAGAGAGGTGGCTTTACTGAATGAAGGAGAAAAAGGGACATAGGAGGGATGTGCTACGGCCATGTGACCTGGTAGCCACTCATAGTCTCTTGTCCCATCTACACTGCAACAATACTATCCACTTCCATGCTCATGTTCATGACAGCAGTCACCAATGCTGTTTTCAGACTTCGCTCCCCAAAGCAGCTTGGCTCAGTCTCCAACAGCTGAGAACTCATACTTCTAGGTGATGTCAATACCTCAGTCTTGAGATAACTGGAAAAAGGTCCTGCACAAAGTCAAGACCCATTGTATAGAAGAGGATCTCACTCCTCTTTCCCATCCCCAGCGATCAGGGTATTTGCTCCTGTCTTTTAGTTTCCTTGCTTTGTTTTGAGAAGGAGAATGTGTGGGTGATGGGGAGATTGTCTCACATAGTCTGAAGGAAGGAAAGTTCCATACCTCAGATTTGGAAGAAAGAGATTTTAGTAAACAAAACAAACTGCCTTTAGTCACCATTTGCCTTCCATCCCTTCCATGCTTTGTCCCCCTAGAACACAGTCCTTTTGCCTCCAGGTACAGGGAACAAACTATTATTAGATGCTGCAGAGCACTGCCCAGGTCCTTTGTGTTTATCTTTAGTTGTCCTGTTATCTCTCCTGGTTGCAGAACCATGATTCTGTCTCTTTCCTGGCTGCTTGTAAAGAATTTCCCAGGCTGCTGTGCTCAGGAGTGACTTCTACCATCCTGTCCTTTCTGTAATCAAGGTTGAGTTTGGTTGCTCCAACTGGCTCCATGGATCATTAACAGCTGCAGAATTTCTAATGCGACACTCTGTCGAGCCTTCATAAGTATTCAGTCTGAAATAGTGAAGGATATTATTTCTCTGCTGGTAAAGCTGCCTGTGTTATAGTTGTATGGGGAATTGCATGGTCACGACATCCATCAGAATTCTGGGGTATTTTTCTTCACAGTTTGCAAAAATAATGTACAACTTGATACAATATCTAGGAAAGTTTCTTTTTAAAACAACTTTAAATAGTACTAATGTCTAAATGTGCTCCAGCTTATTTAAAAATTGAAAACAATCCCATAGTTGATGGTTTTTTGCCTTTTCACTCACCTTTTTTTTAGGTTACCGATGTACAAAACATAAAGATAATCCAATCCACAGAATATTTAAATATCAATGTCAGCCCCTGCAAATAAGATTCCAAGTCTCAAAAACCATAAGGCAAACACTTTTGTTCACTGAGTTAAAAGAAAGAAAAAAAGAAATGCAATTATAGGTCATGTGCAGTTACCTGGAAGGTCAGACAAAAAGCTGTTGAGATAAACTTGTAGGCAGTGTGGGTTGTTGTGGAAAGAATCTCACTTACTGGAGCCCCACAGCACAAATGTGTGAGTCAGTTTGCGATAACCTTGGAGTGTTTGATAAGAAACGTAACATGCTTTTGCTCTAAGCTACTTCTCCAGCTCTCCACCAGTTTACCATGGAGTCAAACCCCCTACATGAAAGCTTTGACAATTTCACTATAAATTGCACCCTTTCAGAGGTCCCCTGCAGCCTACCTGTTTGTTCCCTCAGGATTTGAAAGCTGCCTAGCACAGAGGCCTCTGTCCTCTTTCCATGTATTCTTTCCTGATGCTCTCCAAAATAGCTTTCCTGACCAGCAAAAGGATTAAAGCTGAAGAAAACCAGAGACCACTAGCTTTGTCTCTGATGTTAACCAGAGGAATTCTCCAATCAGCGGCACTTATCTTCAGCCAGGAAACATGAAGTTCCAATATGTGCTGAGGTCTTATATACTGGGGGCTCTGAATTAGATCCCATTAACATGTGAAGCATTTTCTACTAGTTTCAGTGGAGTTAATCCAACCTTATTCTAAGAGTTAAAGGACTTTAGCATGCTCCTTTGAAAATGACCTATTTTTTCTGGCGTGGTACCTCATGAGATGGGATACCAAGCCATAGAAGACATGAGAGAGCATGGTAAATCAGGGTTGTATGTGCATGGGATCTGTAGGCCATTGTGTAATGCTTCTGAATGATTGTCAAACAGAGCTACATAAGGACAGAGCTTCCCTTTTCACGGGAAGAAAAAAAAAAACAACACCTTTCAATTAAATATTTTTAAAAACCCAAACAACTTTAATTCAGAACAGCACCTGTGAGAATCTGAACAACATTCACTCTAATTTTTCTTCTTTATCAGACATAATTTCCATGATCCCTCATTTTCTTTCTTCTCAGTAGAAAAGGAATCCCTTGTTGTGATGTGCTTTGAAGAAAGATGACCTCAACCAACTGAAGAGTAGAGGAACATGCAGTGCCCAAATGTAATTCACTAGAGACACCACTGCTACCTTGGGTTTTTGCAAACATTCTTTGGTACCAGATATACTATTTTTAATATTAAATTAAAATTAATTAATAAATAATTAAGATTTAAAATGTTGTTAATCTTTATTTCTTGTAGAATAATAGCTTTTTTAGGGAAACTTCCACCTGCTATTGTAGCATTTTTTTTGTCTCACACTCCTACAGATTGTCCCTTCAAGTTGTCAGAATTACATTGCCACAGTGCAGCTGCATAATTCCTATATGATCCTTTGAGAGTAATAGGACTGGATTGCTTGGGGCAGTTGTTCACCCTAAGGAAGTGACTGTTAGGTGGAATGAAGCAAAAGTGTCTATTTCTGGTGTCTCATGTTGGAAAATAAAGTGAGTGCAAAGTTGACAAGACACCCGAGTGTGTCTGATTTGTCAAGAGACTCTGCTACCATCAGGTAACTTCCCTATCAGTCAGTCTTGCCTGCTCTGCACTTACAGGGTTCCCATCTCATTAATTTTAATAGAGTTGCTTGCTTGACTATGGGGGTCAACACTGATTAAAATTGCTTCAGACTGTTGCTGATAAACTGGAGCCCAGATACAACCCTAATGAGGGGTCAAGAAAGGTTATGAATCAGATCCCACTAGTTTTGGACAATTGGGCCAACGGTTGTCAGAAGAGGAGGGAGTGCAACTTATAAGTTCTTACAAGTGACCCAATAAACAAGTTACAAGGAGGCTGCAAAAACACTGAGTCCTATATATAAGGATGATAGTCAAAGTACTAGTTAAAAGGCCTGAAATACCAGTACTGGCCTTTATATTATGAGGCATTCTTCCAACAAGAATTCCCTCTTCCTCTCTTTTTATGATACAAGCTGTAGCACTGGGTAATTACATCTCAGGTAAACATCCCAGGCTCATTTTGCAGTCAATAGAGAGAAAGATGTTCTTCTAAGTGCAATTCATCATTTTGTAAAATCTCAAATAAGCCTGATGAATCACACTCTAGAGGTTTACTCTGTTGACTGCAAATGAAGCTCAAGATGATTCAATAATCTCAGGTGCAGCTATCTTCACTGTTATCATTCGGAGTCAGGAGAGATGAATCTCACTGAAAAGTACTGTACTTGTGAAGATGCTCTGCTTTTATTAATGGAAAGACACAGACTCAAAGAGTGTGTTCTTGTATTAAAGACATTAATTTCTAGCCAAACCTGACTGTCTGCATAAACACCACATGAGGTAAACCCAGGTCCTAATGTGCTTCCCCAGTCACAGGCCTTTGCTGAAAATAGACAAAGCTGTTGGAGAAAAAGAGCATTTCTGAACACCAGATTTTTGCACAAGCTCCATAGAAAAGAGGTGGTTGAATCTGGAGAGATCAGCGACAAGCCTGTGAGGTTTGTTTCAGCCAAAATGCTTTCCTGCTCAAGAGCAAAAAATAGAAAAAATAGAGGACAAAAATATTTTTCATTTATATTATTACCCAAATGGCTCTTTTTCAGAGACCTGCATCTTCAGGCTGAATCTTAGCAAGCTGAGATCTACATGGTAACTAATAAATAAAAATGCAAATAAGAATTTATTTTAATGAGATAGTGTTAATTATTAGCAGAATCACAAAACCAGTATAAAAAGTAAACTATGTATCACCTTTTTAAGGCTAGGAGATGCAGAAGTGATAGATGAATTTCCAAAGGGCACAAGGTACAGTTTTGCTTGGATCATTTTCATGATACTAATTCTTTCACAAAAGCACAGAATCAACTAGGTTGGAAAGGATCTTGAAGATCATCTAGTCCAACTGTTAACCTAACACTGACCATTCCCAGCTACACCATATCCCTCAGTGCTTTGTCGACCCAACTCTTAAACACCTCCAGGGATGGGGACTCTACCACTTTCTTCTTCTCCTTCTTCTCCTTCTTCTCCTTCTTCTCCTTCTCCTCCTTCTTCTCCTTCTCCTTCTCCTCCTCCTTCTTCTTCTTCTTCTTCTCCTCCTTCTTCTCCTTCTCCTTCTCCTCCTTCTTCTTCTCCTTCTCCTTCTCCTTCTCCTCCTTCTTCTCCTTCTCCTTCTCCTCCTTCTTCTTCTCCTTCTCCTTCTCCTTCTCCTTCTCCTTCTCCTTCTCCTTCTCCTTCTCCTTCTCCTTCTCCTTCTCCTTCTCCTTCTCCTCCTTCTCCTTCTCCTTCTCCTTCTCCTTCTCCTTCTCCTTCTTCTTCTCATTCTCATTCTCATTCTCATTCTCATTCTTCTTCTTCCTTTTCCTTTTCCTTTCCACTCCTCTTTCTTCTTTGGCTGGAGAGTCTTGTTATGTAATTTCATGGGACAAACCTTCCTGTAAGATTTCCTGACATTAGTTGTCTCTGAATTTCATGTGCAAATGTTTTTTTCTTGTGGAGTTTTGGTATTACTGCCTCTGATCTCAGTCCACTCCTAACTGTTGAAATCAGCAGAGCTGAGTGAGATAATTTTCAGCTTTAAAAAAATTACATTTTGAGGATTCTTACTGAATGTAAATATTTAATTCCCAAAACAAGGGCTTGGCTTCTTTAGGTGGCTGAACAGCTTGTCAAACCTCCATAGTCTCTGCTGAGATGTTTTCTTAGCAACTGTGCTCAGCTTCCACTTGCTCAGGCTGGTGCAGGTAATATTATGTGTGAACAGTTGAGAAAATAAATGCAAAGGTGACTAGTGACAGGTCAAAACAATTTAAATATGTGCATGTTCTTTATAACTGGAGTAAAGCTGTAAGCAAAGAGATATAAGGCATGGGTGATACCAAACATCTGACTACTGGCCTACCTTTGCAGAAAATGGAGATGAGGTCAAATATTGAAATGAGCTAGGAGACTATTTGGCAGAAGAGCTTTATGATAACCGGTGATATAGCTCATACTGCTGGTGCTGGCCAGAAACTGAAGAGATCCTTCATGGAAAATTTTGGTTTTTTCTAAACTTCCTGCAAAATAAACAATCCCAGCCTAATTAGTAATAGCAATACCATACGTGCAGAGGGTGCCTGGTCTGAACAATGCAGCTTTTTATGGCTGACTAGTTAGAAGTCCAGACCAAACTACCTCAGAAACCATACCTTGTATTTGTTTTCAAATATTCATCAAATTCAAAGACTTCCAGATGAAAGATGTTGACCTCAAATACTGCATTTTCAATTTTATTTTTTTTTTAATGGGAATGTTTCCAAATAGTTCAGCACACAGAATTTCTCACCTCCAAAGAGCAACTGGAAGCAACTGTTTAAAAATTTCCATGAGAGATATATCTGTGTAAACAAGGTCCAACACTGATTTTTTTCAACACTGATTTATTCAATTGGCACATTTCACCCCAGGTCAATTGAATAAAAATATCAGTGTTGGACCTTGTTTACTACGCTTACTCTATATTCCATTGATGAGCTATGCAAGACTGTCTTCTCATTCCAAAGCTGTCATACCTGTATTAAATATCTCTTTCTGGAAGTGACAACCTGCCCCTGGAAGTCTCTCTCACTTTTAAATTAGGTGAGATGATTTAAAATCTAAAATACCACATACTAATAGATTGCAAGCTCAGAATGATCCATTTGATCTAATTAAATCCAACAGTGTGCAATAATTTATCTAGCCTTGACTTCACTCTCCTTATTTCAGTCACATTAATCTCTGTCTTTCAGTAGACACCAAGTGCCACAGAGAGCTTTGGTCCAAGAAGAAATTTTGGGACCATAAATTGATAAAATTCCCAAGATATTTTGATTCTGATATTAAGAACAAGAGCAACTGATCAAAGACAGGAGAGTAGGAGAAATGGGAAAGCTACCTTCCAAAAATATACTAAAAGTACAATATCTATGCCTACGTTCCTTCAGTTTGTCAGTGTCTGATGTTCAGCTGGTAAAAGTGATATTTAACATGATGATTTGCAAGACAGGAGAAAAAAATTAGTTTCTATAGCACTGCTCTAAGCTGTGGCCATGCTGGTGGTACCAGGGAGCAGGATGAGGTATAGCTGAATAGGGACAATCTCCTATATATGCAGGTTCTCATGCTTTGCTGTGATAAATCATGTCATTTCCACACATCTGGGGTTTTTGTCCATTTTTTGCCCATTGCCAAAGAAGAAATATTTGAGAAACAAATCTACATTTCCTAGCCTAAAGTGACCTTGGCAGCTTATTAGAAGCCCCAGCACCAGACTTTGTCAGTTCGTCTTCCACATCCTTTCTTTTGGGTTTTTACCCAAAAAACCCTTCTACAGGTTTGTAAGTTCTAGCTATCACATACACACACAGACATGAGATGATAAGGCCTTATTTATGCCCTGCTCTAGACACCTTTACAGCAGGTCTCCTTTGGACTCCTTTCTCCTCTCTGCCAAAGAGAACTCCAGGCCACAAGGTTTTGCTTCAAAGCCATTTCCTTGATTTGCTGGGCTCCCATATGAGATTGCTCGTGATTCTGATACTGAGTCTCCTGCTGCAGTTTTTGGCTGCCATTCAGCAGACAGCATTTATTCTTTTTTTTTTTTATTCTTTTTTTCTTTCACATCAGAATTTGTATTTGAAAGAACTGACTTCTAGTACATTAAAGGATAGAGGAAATCCTGATCAGAGTTTTAACAACTCATGGTCTGGGTTGGTTTTTGTTGTTTGTTTTTTTTTTTTTTTCCTCTTTTAATATGATACTGAAAAAGAACGTCCTAGACTTCCCTTGCATGGTTCTGTGAAACATTTACTGGCACTGAAAACATTTTATGGATTCCAGCCACGACTGCAATACCTTTGATCTGGAACTGGGACTACTCCAATAAACACATTCTCTGTGTGTGATGCACTGTGTTTCTTTTTCACCTGGTCTGTTTCATTTGAATGCTCTCCTCTCTGTACTTAGCTTTTAACTCTTTAATATTAATATTTTAAATGTTATGCTCTAACCAGTCCATATCGATTTTTCCCTGCTTCTTAATACAGTCATATAAAGAAAGAAGTAGTATAAAAAATTTATTGGGAAGACATGAACAAAACCATTTTGAGATGAGAAGAAAAAGTGGCCTAAATCTCTGGAGACTTGTTTTATAAACATGTAAGGTACATGTACTTTTTAGTAATGAGTGTTACATTCTGAAGCAGTGCATTGCTGTAGCAAGAAGTCTCATTGTAGGACTGAAGTAGGTCAGTAACAAGCATGATAAAAGAGAATAAGGACATCAGGATTTGCTTCCAATAGTTTCATGGCAGGCACAGCAGCAAAACTGCATTCTAAATATCAGAATAAATGTTTCACACTCAGACACCATATCCTATGTATGCAACACTGACCTATCAGTTACACTAGTCATTTGTCTACTGCATTCAGATTATGGGTTTTAAAATGAGACGGTAATCACAAATTAAGGTTATCAAGCAACAAGTCAGGAACAAGACAAACTTGTAGAAGAATAGGTTTACTTTTGAAAAGAAAAAATGCATAAACAATTCAGAAGCACAATAGCCACTGATTTATTTCTTCTTGCCATGATGCATTTTCACTTCAACAACAGATTTCTTTCTAAGGGCTTCCAGCAAATGGCAACATGCTTACATATGTAATCAATACAACAGATAAAATAGGACATTTAGAAAAATGTTGAAGTGAAGGAGGATTTGTTTCCAGTAACTTGATTTTGTACTCCTAAATGAGGTAGGTGTATTTTAAAATTCCAATTACTTTCTAAACCCTTTCATCTTTTTGCAGACATCAATGCCTTTTTTCCACACCATACTAGGAATTCAGTCAACAGGACACTCAGATCTGATTTATCTGACCAGATGTTGATGTTTACATCTGAGTTGGTCATCTGGCTGTATTGCCTAGCAGGGAGTTAACAGGTGAAATTCATCTGGAAATAGGTACCTCCCTTCATAAGGTATGTTGCTGTGCATGCTACAATAGCCAAATCCTAAGAGTGCCTCTTTCTTTTCTGTGACTGAAAAGAGGTATGGATGAGCAACCCAGGTAGAAATGTTTTTATGGTAGACATCGCAAGTCAGGTAGGATGAATCCCAGTCTGAGAGTCATTTCCAGACAACACATCCACATTAACCATACCACACCAAAATGCCACAATCAGTCTTCATTTGCTGCTAAAAGAAAGATGGATGTATTTCATCCCCATCATTCTAAAGCAACAGTGGTGATGCCATGACAGATTGCATACCCCAGCCAACAAACCTCATTCAAACAAAACACATACAGTTTTTCAGGATGGAGGATAAAAGCAGTGTTATTTCCAAATAGAAAAGTCTTCTTGACTCTCGAGTTTTCCTACCTACTGTGTCACAGGGCCACGGGCAAGAAAAATCAATACATTATAGTTAACTACTATCAAGCCTTCTGTCTTTGAAGCTGTGGTCCTTATTTTCCCCCTTTCTGACAAGAACTGCACGTTTGACCAAAAAAGCTCAAATATAACAGGCCACCATTTTGTTCACTTTTTGTTTGTCATTTATATTAAGGATATGTTAGTATCAAATAAAACCTAGTAGATAAGGGATATTTTTGCCTTCTGTGACATCGCTACTATTCCCAGCTCCCCCTTGGTTAAAAGGTGTTCAGCTGCACTCATTGTCATGTCTGCATCCTTTCTGTTATTCTGTTAGTATTCCTCAACATGCTGCCTTTTAAAGTTCTTTCCTCTTTTACCACATTTGACAGCACTGTCTCTATTTCAGCCTCAGTGCATTAGTGAGGTTTTCTTGTACAACACAGTGAATTTCTGTCTGGTTTTGTGGTATTTGCTGGGTAAAACCTATGATGATTTGTCATTCAGGTTGTGCTGCAAATTGGAAGCCTTATTATCACTGACAGCTGTTGACGAGGGCAGCTGTGAGGGGGGAAGAGCTGACCCGTGTCCCTCCAAGGCTGGATTGTGCTGGTAGCAGTGACAGGGGCCGGTAGGGCACCCACAGCCACACACCACTCCAGGCCACTCCAGGGTTGTGGCAGTACCATCACACAAGGCTCCTGTGCCCACTGCACCTGTACCCTTTAACTTCACATATTGTAATGCATTGAACTAGAATTCCCTTTCGAACAAGTCAGGGAGAAGTGGGAAGTACTCTGGGCTGGTTTTTTTCCAGAAAGGCACTCTTCTTTCAAACTCAGTCAGTGCCAAATTTTTAAGAGTGATTCACTTGTGTGTTGGTTTAAGCCCTGATGGGACCAGAGACCACGTTGCCATTGTCCCTCCCACACCCTCAGGCACAAGTAGGGCACAAACCCCGGTTAAAATAAGAAGAAGTTTAATACAACAGTGTAATAAGCAATCTGAACAACAATAGTAGCAATGATAACAACAATAAACAGTAATAACAGTAAACTAGACAAAATATATACAGAGAAATACCGAAATGGTTACAGACAGCTCACTTGCATGCTCCCCATCATGAAAGCCACAAAGGAAAAAATTCGTGTGCTGCTGCGCGGGACCTGACCTCAGCATGGTATGAATAACCCTCCTGGAGATCCCTTCCCCCTCTCTGCTGGGGAAACTTAACCCTATCCTAGCTGAACCAGGACAACTTGCTAGGTCCTTGTTAGAGGGTAAGTATTTTGTCCTTTTTCAAAGCAGAAATGAATAATCCAAGTATAAATTCTTAATTTTCCAGTACAATAAAGTGGCTATATAGATAATGCTGCTCCAAACAACTGCACTAATTCTTTTCAACCAATATTATTTTCCTTCTGCACTAACTCATAGGAATGAAGCTCATATCTCTGAAAAATATGCTTACTGATGTATGTACTAGTGGGAAAATATAGGTCCTTGAAATAGTAACTTTAGAATACACAGTGAAGCAACCGGGAAACTTCTGTTACTCTTGCATGTCTCCTCTGGAATACATTTACTTCTTCATGCACGATTGCTTTTATATGCACTGCTTGTGATCTTGATTTTGTTTTAATTAATTTATTCCCTGTTCAAAAAACATGTAGACATTACCACCTGGCTGAATCTTAATTTGAATATGTAGAATAGAATAAAGCTGAACAGAACAAAGTAGAATAGAATAAAGCCAAACAGAACAAAATAGAATAGAACAGAATGAACATATCAATATAATTAATATAGGATATTTTAGCATTTATTACTTTTTAAAGTGCACTTCAGTCATATGCATATTTTAGCTTTTCTCTGCAATCATAATGGCTAAAATATTTATTTTTAAAAAAACAAAAGTCTTGCATGATTTCAAGGCATTTATAAGTAGTGTGAATTATCATGAGATCTGTCAGAAATTGTGAAAGTTGGCAATGCTGTTTAGAGTATCAAGATTTGGCCATTTTTTGCAAATTATAAGAAATAAGACTCCCCCGGCCTTCTTTGTTTATTTGGAACAAGAAGAAGCAAAAAAACCCAAGATTTTCTTTTTAATGGTTTGTACTGATCTTGTCTAAAAATGTTTAGATAAAGATATTTCTTTGGAAAAAGTACTCTTTATTCCCAAAGCCTTTCTCTGGATGGCTGAGTATTGCAGTGCTGGGTAAGAGAGTTTTTGCAAACACTGAAGAAATAAGGTTTGGGCCTTCTTTTGAATGATGTCTGTAAACTGGAGTCTTTGCTCAGCTGATTTTGTCTGCTCAGACTTTATCTGTCTGGTGTCCCACTGCAATCAGTGGAGAGAAATAATCACCTCCAGGCAGATCCTATCACGTCAGCTGAAATGCCCTCTCTGGGTGCCTACGTGTGTCCACAGAGGGTGCCTTGGTGAATACTGAGAATAGATAGACAGCTTTTACAGAGGAAGAAAAATTAGATGAGAGGGATCCCTCCTGATTGATCACGAGGGAAAAGAGCCCTGCCCCCATCCTGAGCCAGTGAGACCTGATACAATAATTCATCCAGGCTTTAAACAGTCAAAGTGCTGGTGATCCTGCATTCCTCGGTACACGATGTGGAGAGCTTCAAAGGGAGCTTGTTCTTCACTCAGACTTCAGCAAAAATACCAGGTCAAAGGTTGAGGGTATGTAAACTAATAATCCCCAGATGACAGAAGAGGAGCCCTTACCAAAATTCTTTCCATCATTTTTTTTTTCTCATTTCTTTACTTCATGGGGACTATGTCAAAAAAATGGTCGAAGGAAGAGAATTTTTAATGCAAGCAGCAAGGTTGTTAATATTTCGGGTAAGGAGGGAGAGAATAAATACACATTTTCACACACACATTTTAAAAGAAGGAATATGCATGAGCCTAGAGGAGGCTTATGGTTCAACTCACTTAAGACTGTATTAGCATTTGCAGCATAGTTCATCCTTGGTGTTTCCTGTCTACCTTCTTTTAGTTGTCTTAGAGTCACCTGAATTGTGCAATAAAGAGGAAAAACAGGAATTCAGCTGCTATCCCCACCTTTTTCAGTAAATGGGTTATTAAAAAAAATACACAGGACAAAGCAGATCCTGGATGCAAATCTGAGTACCCAGTCTGTACACAGGTCTGCTCTACTAATGCAAAGCTTAGTTTCATATGGGAGACTCCGTAGCCAGAGAATATGAGTGGAAGGTATGCAATGACCTGAGGTGCTGAAATAGTCTTTAGGAGAGCAATTTCCACCCAGAGACATCTGTCATCTCTCAGCCAGCAATCCTGACCTGTGCAAGATCACAAGTTTATCTCCAGGAGGCTTTCTCCAGCTCAAGCTCCCACAGTTCAAGTACCTCCATCTCTGAAAAAAAGCAGCTCATTCTTTCAGCCATGATGCCTCACTACTTGGTCTGTGAAGGAATTTTTTTACTGGGGTTTCTATATATGTATATAGATGATGAAGACATTTACAGCTACACTAAGAGGAAGAAAGCAGTCAGGGAGCAAGCTGCATGAACAGCAGTGCTTTCCCAATGTACAGCCACACTTCTCAACATGTGTAAGGTGCCGCACAGAATAGCAGGAGAGGAGGGCAGACACATCCAGCAGCTACTGATGTCAGGGATGTGTGGAACAGAACCTAAAAAACTTCTACTACACTAATGCCTGGCAACAAATGTTGAAAGAACAATGAATTTTCCACACAGTTGGTCTTTGACTCCCACCACAGTTCTCTTGGACCATTATGGGCTTTGTCTGAGAGAGATATAATCAGATCTGATATGACAGTCACTCTGTGTATCAGACTCACCAAATCAGCTCACAGGCTTTCTTGCAGCTAGAAATATGGATGAAAAAAAGGAAGTAACTGTATCAGTTTAAAGGGTAGATGCCCAGTCTGAGCTGGTCATCCATGCTCTACTTATAACTAGAGAGGTGAAGGAAGAAAAAAAAAAGAATTTTTGTTAGCAGCTCCTCTCATGCCATATGGGAATTATTAATTTGCAAGCCTTCGTACTTTGACTGAATTTGTGCTAAAGTCTAAGTGGAAAATAGCTGCTTTGAAGCTCTTCTCAACCTCATGCGCTATGACAGCCAGATCTCTATAACTCAGCCTGTCTGAAGCCCAGATGAATTACTGTAGCAGGCTTCACCAATTCAGGACAGGTTATTTATGACCATACTACTTACTCCAAGTGGGAGCCATCTTCACTTGCCTAAAAGATGGGCTGGTTTAACCTTTCAGGCTCTGTTTAAATAAATAAATGCTGGAGCCTTTAGAGGTCAGTTCAGCCACCTCTCTTGGACACCTGTATCAAGACCTGCTGAACTGCCCTCTTGAGTTGCAGCTTTCCCTCTCTCCCTCTTGCACTGACCACAGGCAGCTCCCAGAGAGCCAGCCCAGAAGAGGCACCTTCTCCAAGGACTTCACTGAACTTCTCAGGGAAAATGGCACAAAGAGGTGTGGAAGAGGAAGACAAGAACAGTGGGCATAAAGCTAAAGAGTAAAAGTGTTATGGCATGTAGTGCTTCAGAGGTGGAAAAATAAACCGTGCATCCATTCATTTAGTCACATACAACAGCCTTCCTACACAGTGCTGCTGTTTTTTTCTGCTGGGGGCTTTGTTCAATCCTCCATCCAAAGAAAAATACTTCAGGTTTTCAGAGAAATAGCTTTGTCTGCAAAATTTTTTGTCTTTGTGAGCAATGACCAGAAAAAGTTGAACATAAAGCCACAGAATGGTGGCCCCTGTCCACATATTCTACCTCCAACGTAGCCAGCATGGTTTTCCTTAAGAATAGCAAATTTGTCATATAGCAAATACATGACATGCTCCGTACGGTTTATCATAGCCAAAAATACATGACAGAGAAAAGAAGGAAAATGCTTAGTGTTACAAAATCAACAGACCTCATGCTCAGAAAAATGCAAGCAATTTATTACTAGTCCAACTGCACGATTGTAAGAAAGCAGGGGTGTCTAATTGTTGAGAAAAAAACAAATCAATCTTTTACTGGAATCTGGAGGATCAAGGCGAAACATGGCACTGAGCCCAGCTTTAATAATCTTCAATGACATATGAACTTTAATTTTCTTCAGTAGAAAGGTATTTCTTCTTCAAGTACTTCTTTTTTTTTTTTTCTTTTGGACAGATATTTGACTACTGTAGAGCACAAAATACATACAAATGGCCTTCAGTTCGCTTTTTTATAAAGTATGTGGTGTCCAGTTCTGGATTAAGAAGAAAATTTTGAGAACAACTGGAAATCTCTGAATATTTTTTTTAAAGTTTTTAAGGATTTTCTAACTCTTCTGTGATAAAATAGATGAATTAATTAAAAATATATTTAAGTTGGTTTAACTGACTTCTACAGAAATAATGAAATTCCCAGCTCTCAAGCTGTAAAACTGCATTGCCCTTTAATATAAGCATACCCAATATTTGATAGAGCTGTTATCTTTAATCTTTTTTTCCAGTGTATCTGTCCCATATTTCCTCTGTATATTTTTTTTCCCACTAGCTTATCTGTGAGGAAAATGCCTGCTGTTGTTAAATTCAAGTACAACTGAAAAAATCAGGCCTTTAAATTTTCCCACAACACTTCTGCTTCTGCATTTCCTAGATGATGGATGAGGGTTGGTTTGAGTCCAGGAGTTTTCCTGTGCACTATGCCATAAAAAGTTGGGGGTGAAACAAAACAGGAGAAACCTTAGCTAGGTTTTGTTGGCTTTTTCCTACGTTCCCTTCTTGTACTCCATTGTATATACAAAAGTTTCATCATTAAATTCCATTCTTTCTTGCATGCAGTCAGTGAACCATACTGAAGTCAGACAAAACTGAAATAACTATATGGATATATACAAAGTTAAAAATCTGTCTTTAAGCATCTATAGACAGAACCAATTCTGCTGAGAAAACCTAATACACCCTTTATCACATACATGATGCTGGGAAAGGTTAGAAAGAGCCCAGGGAATAAATGTTGGCCTTGCCATTAGCTCTACCTTCCATTATTCCCAGATTCATTCTATATAGGTGCATTCTCATGCAGTTAACTAATAACAAGATGTTTTGTCAGAAAGCAGAGCTGCTTCCAGCTCTGGGGCCTCCAGCACAAGACAGACATGGACTTGTTAGAGTGGGTCCAGAGGAGCGCCACAAAAATAGTCAGAGGGCTGGTACACCTCTCCTCTGAAGTAAGGCTGAGCTGGGGTTGTTCAGACTGCAGAAGAGAAGGCTCTGGGGAGACGTTATTGCAGCCTTTTGATACTTGAAGAGGGTTTATAAGAAAGATGGGGACAAACTTTTTAGCAGGGCCTGTTGCAATAGGACAAGGGGCAATGGTTTAGTTTAAAAACTAAAAGACGGTAGATTTAGATTAGATATAAGGAAGAAATTCTTCATTGTGAGGGTGGTGAGACAGACACTGGAACAGATTACCCAGAGAAGCTGTGGATGCCCTATCATTGGAAGGTCAGGTTGGATGGGGCTTTGAGCAACCTGATCTAGTGAAAGATGTCCCTGCCTATTTCAAGATGACTGTTAAAGGTTCTTCCAACCCAAACCATTCTATGACTCCATGAAAACATCCCTTACCTTTTTACATTTGTGCCAGTATCCTGGTTCCAGTTTATTTCCATTTTATCAATCTTCCTTTTTTCCCCCCTTTTCTTTATCCCTCCCTGCTTAAAGAAAAATAATTCGGGCTACTGGACAATGGAAATTTTAAAAATGCGATCCTCCAATTCCTTTTTGGATGGAAAACAAATTAAAACTTCACAAATGGTCAGAAGATTGGGAAAGACTTTCCTTCTCAATTCTGTTGCTAACAGTTATATTTCACATATTGGCGAAATCTTGATCCGATGATATCTGTACAAGAAATTTCAATTTATTTTAGTGAGAGCTGTTCTTACATGATATCTTACATCCACCGAGTAGCCAAAAATATGATTCTCTGTCAAAAGATAAGCAAGACTACTCATTAGTCTCAATAGTATTGCTCTAGGTATCACTATTCTAACTTTTATCTGGAGGTCCCACAACAGGAAAAATCTCTTCTCTGTTAGATATGTAACAGCCAGTGTGCTACAGCCAGGGATATTTCTTCTGAACTGCAGAACAAACCCAGTGTCCTTGTATGCAGCTGAATGAATTTCATTATACATTTAACAGACCTTGTTATACTTCTAAAGCCAATGAAGATATGAATACCAGTGTCAGTGCTTAAAGGTATAATTTCTGGTACTCTACCTACCAGTGCCAAGCATACTATTAATTATACAGGTGCCTCAAGTGACTTGCAGTTATGTTAAGTGATAAGAGTAAAAACTTGCTGAATTTCAACCATTTGGAAATGCCTGGTTGCTGCCCTGCTGTTTTGGTTGGATTCTAGCATTAAATCAAAAGGTATGTGAGTGAATGTTTGAAGATTCCCAATGGGTAAAAGTTGTAATATGCCAAAGGGAGCACAAATGACTCACGGCTATTTTAGGAAGAACTTGCTGCGACAAACTTAAAACCCTTATGATGGATTTATAACTGCATTTATTCTCAGTACTACCTCCTGCTATAAAAAGGTGCAGAAATTATTTAATATCTCTCTCGCTGTATGAAAGACCCAAAAAACAGGCTAATTTTAAACTGCAGGAAAACAAAAGGCAGCACAAAGAAAGGGAATAATATTTTCCAATCAGAGTCTTTTTACAAATGACTTAAAACAATAGATTTCAACTGATAGTACCTTTGTAAAGTCCAAAGACATTAGCTGATTGTATTGATCTCTGTTCTATTGTAGCAGACCACTTCCAGCTCCACATAAAATGACCAGAGTTTGACAGCCTCTATGATGATACGTTTTGAAACCAAATCTTTGGAAGCTAAGTTATACAACTGCTCATTACTGCCTTTAAATTCAACTGGTGAAATGACATCATACTCTCACATAGGCAGTTATCAACGTTAGCTCCAGGGACCTTTGGCTTTGAAGAGAAATAAATGATAGTTGTTTGCATGCATAATATCCTAATATTTGCACAGGCAATATATATTTGTCTAGGGCTGTGTTTATACAGGTTCCTGTCTGAAGTGGCTAGCTAAAACCAAACTCCCTTCCTAAAGCTACATGATCATGCTAGCATGGAAGGATGATAGGTGGGTGGACTATGTCACGCAAAGCACTCCATAGGCTTTTTGGATCCGTGCTGGTTTCAGGGACTCAGCTGAGTCAAAACAGGGGACTCCTCAGCTTCACTGGACTTTCTATGCAGATGCACCCCAGGGCTGCACAGAGAGCTGTTTGGAGGCATCTTGGCTCTGGGGTTTTGTGTCTGCAGGCAGACAGCCAGGGCAGAGGAGGAAGGGGCACGAGCCAGTGTGTGCTCCTGAGCCCCACTTCCAGCTAGAGCTGGGGTGCAGCGAGTTTAGAGACGGCCTTTATGTCTTCACTGGAGGCTGAAATTATCTGCAATGGCTTACAGGCTTAGCCTGGGTTCTGTAAACACTTAAACATTTGCAAATGGTGGGGGCCGTGGCCGTGGTGGTGTGGGCAGAGCGGGGCCCTGCAGGTGGGAGGAACGCCCAAGCCGCCCATTCCACCCTCCCAGCCCAGCAGGCGCTGAGCTGCCGCTGAGTGAAGAACTGAGCACAGGCGGGTTATCAGTAGGTGAGCCCAGGGCGGGCTGGGGGGGGCCAGGGCACAGCTCATGCAATGGGCAGCTCTCCTCCTCTCCCTCCTGCCGCGCATGCCGGCTGCTGGCCTGCACTCCTCAGGAACAGATACGTGTCATCTTGAACTCGTTAAAATTGTCCTTGTCTCTTATGGCTTTTTTCTTTTTTCTTTTTATTTTTTTTCTTTGCACAAACAAACTATGTTTACTCTATCTTCATCTACAAAACAAGGGTGATATCCAATGATCTGGCAACCCCTCAAGATATTTATTTTAATATACTGGCCTTTCACTTCTGAAGATTAGAGAGTTCTCTGGGGGCCAAGAAAACCTTAACAGTGAAATTCAAAGGGACATGGAAATGTTTTGGTTTGGATTCATTAAATATCTTACATGTGTGAAAGACTTCTTTACTAGTTTTGCTAGTAAAGCCAATGCAGCACATTGTATTCTGGAACTGGGTTTGATCCAAGACATTTCTCCTGTTAAAAATGTCCACCCCAGTCATAGAAAGATCGATGATCTCTCTCTTCCAAGCCCCAATACCATTCAGGAAGGGCTCTGAGCTGCATGAGGGAGGGAAAATGCTGCGGGACAGCAGCCATCATCAGGATGTGTCTGACCTGCTCCACCAGCAATTTTGCAAAGACCCCTCTCAGCTCACCAAAGAGGTAGTGGCGCTGGCTTCAGGGCAGCCATGGGTCCTGCAGGAGGTATTTTTGCCCCAAGCCCTCCCTGCAGCTGGGAAGCAAATGTGCAGGAAGAGACTCATCAGAAATGCTGGGACTCTTTCAGTGCGAGAAATCACAGCCTTCAAAAATTAAAGCTGTAACTGTTCCTTCTCAGCTACAAGGGCTTTGGCAGGATCAGGTGCCCAATTAGTCAAAGGAAAGAGTGTCTGCTGGCCCCTGCATACAGCAAAGATACCCAGACCAGGGATGAAGAAATCTGAGGAACAGACACAGTTCTAAGAAGCAGTTCATAAAGAAATGTAAATGCATCCATAAAACCCTTGTCAGATCTTCTTTGTTGAAGAAATTAAGATGCTGCTTGTCTCCTGTTAGAGCTTTAAATTGTTTCTGTCACTTAAAGGAGTTGCTGAGATGTTTCTTTTTAAAATGTGATATTAAGAAATCAGAGTCAAAGGCACGTTGGTGGCTTTTCTGTCTGACTGTTAAATGGCTGTCTTAGAAAGTATGGAGCTCTATTTTTAGGAAGGAAATGGTTTTATGGATTAAAATGCAAAGGATAAGGTAAGCAATTGCGCATAACTCTTTACTGCAAAAGATTATTTTTCCCTTCAGTGCAGTTTTGTGTTTTCACAACAAGCTGATGAAAGAGGCCCTTGCTGCTTTTTCCCGTGCATAGGCTACACAGGGTCTCAGGTGAAGTAATAAATTATGGAAGAGCAGCACTAGTGTATATGGAGGAGAGAGGGGAGGGGGAGATAAAGCCAGCAAAATTAGCTTCTGATAGTCGACTGTCCCAGCTGGAATTAGATTTTGTCACTTGTGAATATTTCATGGTTACCAGCTGAAAGACATCTAGTCAAGCAATTAAAGCCAATCAGTGGAAGATCTGAGTATTTTGCTTCTCAGCCAGCTAAAATAAGCCATGAGTATTTTCATTTAAGGGGAAACCTAATATATTTCTTCCTATTGGCAACCGCCTGAAAACACAGGTACAATTTTGTCAGCGAGTGTGTATTGCTGAGTGGTAATTTCCCCCCATCCCCTGGTTGGGGGAATGGTTTAGGGACTCCTGTGAGAGGCAGCATGCCGGGGGAGGGTGGGTGTGCATCTGTGGTGTCCTGGTCCATTCAGGGAGCATCAGGGAAAACCCCCTCTTCCTACCTGATGAAAGCATGTTGGAGGATGTTTGACTAGCTTAGACGACCTTCCCCTGAACCCCATCTCTAAGCTAAACTCCCACTGGTGTTAAAGGCAATAGTCTGAAGGAGGCAGCAGAGGCAGAGCTTCGAGTTGCAACCCAGCCCCCCCCCCTTTTTTTTTTTTTCCCCTTTTTCTTCTGATACGATGCTAGGGCCATGGAGCACATTGCTTGCGGTACAGAGCAAAAGCAAAGTTCTTGTTTCCTGAGCACCAGAGCATCAGGAGAAATTAAACCTAATGCTCATTTTCTAGAATAACATTAACTTCTATGAAGAAATGAATTGTTCAGCTGGCCTCTTAATCTAGATGACAGTTTTATTACAATTAAATATCACCTCTAGGAGGCTCTTTGTTTGCATTTGACAGATTTTATTGTGTTTATATAGGCTAATGAAGCAGAATGAAATTATTCAGCTTATATTAAATTTAAATGACTGATTTATTGTATTTAAAACCCAAAATTTATCATGCATGTTCTTTAATGCCACATGAGCTACATTAGTTCACTGCTGGTTTATATTCTACTTTGGTGATTTGTCCAACTGAAAAACATTTTGTTGAATGCACTAAAAAAGGTGAATTAGTGTCCAAATAGTTAAAACAGGAAATACTATCTTTAAGCATTTTAGAGCAGTATGCTATGTCTAGCCTGTGCTTCAGGTCAATGGCTCTAATTTCATGGATTACTACCAGTGATTTCACTGAAGGACTTTAATTTGAGCCTTTGCCAACTGAGCTCAACTTTCCACTCCCTCATTTTTGTTGTTGAGCTTTCTGGTTACTTAATTTTATCGATCTAGCAAACTCTGTTATTCCCCATTGAACATGCAGCTCCAATAGTCCCTACCGCATGCATTATTTGACAGAAAGGAGCAGCAAGTACTCAGGTTTCCATGTAAGTACTGAGCTGATCACCATAAATCTGAATACAACCTGATTCATGTTAATATTTTCTGATGATGGAATTCCTCTCACTTAATTTTAGATTTCTGTCCCATAGATGCTTATAGCTTATCTCATTACTCCATGTTTTCTTCCTTCATTAAGAGAGACAATTAGATATGTGGTGAAATTCACTGGATATGTATTTTAGATGCTGATTATAGCATGAGATGAGTTGTGCTGTAATGCCTCTATTCCTTTCCGTATAGAAGAAGCCAAAGGTGATTAGTTCAGATGTAGAAGACTACAGTGCAGAAACCTGTTTAGTCAGATAAATCTCATGGCTAATATCTGAAACAGTGCTAAGATATGTTCCAGTCACAGTTAATATTGATACTTTTTATTGTCAATACAAGCATAAATGAAGGACTTGGGATAAAACTTTTTGTAAATCAACTTCCAAAACAAATAACTGGAATTAATACTATTAGGGTGTATGAGACAATTCTAGGAAGCTTTAAGTAGACCAAGAAGTGCTATTTAAGAATGGCAATTTTGCTGAAAACTTGACTTTCAGGAAATAAATTAATTTCATATATCTAGTTTGAATCTGATAACCAATTTTGGCCAGAGGAAGTATAGAAGGAGAATTTCAGAAAATCATTTTTCTTTTATAACAGCAGTGCTTGGTGAACTCATGACATCACAGATTTATTTTCCTTTGTAGTATTGCTATATCTTCAGCTTGGCTTTCCACTAACTATTAGCTCATTGTCATATATTGTTTCATACGTAATACTATGGGGAAAGAAAGATATTTGGGCTGATTTTCTCCTCAGTTATTGAAATGGTATAACTGAGTTAACAGTTTAAATGATTTCTGTGATTAAATGTATTGTGTAAAAAAAAAAAAAAAAAAAAAAAAAAAAGATTAATAAGCCTTTGAGTCAGGGAACAATATACTTCTTCCCTGGAGCAGCATCACCTATTCCTTGCTGTCTGACTTGCCTGCCTTCTGTCCTTTTCATTCTGTGAAAATCACAGTGATGCAATGAGCCTTATAAGCAAAGTTGTTCCTCGGTGCTAATGATGTGCTTGCCCACTTGGCATTATTAAATAATGCCTGTTGTATTTTGCAGCAGATAATTTGTAATAAAATAGATACAAGTTTGCAATGTAGAAAAAGGTGAAGAATTTGTGACAAAGAAGGAATTTCTGTGAGCTTGTATAAAGAATATCCACCAAGAGAGAGTCTTATCTCTGTGTGTGGATCAGCTATAAGTTGGACATAATATCCTTGAAAGTGATGAAGCTGTTCAGAGTTAGAGACACGAAGTCTGTAGAGACATTTGATGCTCTGGAAACTGCATTGCCACGCTTATATGGGATAGGATTTTGGTGGTTTCTTTGTGATAAATGAATAACTTCTTAGTTTATTAGAATAAAAAATTATAAAATGTAAATATGTGATTGTCTACTGCTTTCCCCCTCATCTTTGTGATATGATGAGTGACTCATTGCTTTTTCCTTTGGAAAGTTTTGCATGCAAGTTGGAGAAGACAGACTCACGAAGGGACTAAGAGCCACAGAGGGCTGTCTTTATTCCAAACTAACTGGACAAATCCCTAAATGTTTTAAATTTTTATTGACAATTTATGCTGTTTGAGATTCCATACTTTCATTTTAATGCTGTTATTTTTATTTTTCATTAAGTGATTTAAATTAGGAAAAGAAGATATTGCATTCTGCAGTTTATGGGCAGAAATCTGTATGCTAGTGTATTTAATTGGGCCTATCACAACCACTGAGATTGTGCAGTCCAGGCTTTATATAGTAGGACTATATGGAGCAGAAGTGAATATGCCAAAAAAGCAGTCAGCCCTTACAGTTGCCAGAAAAGGTGTTAATATTTTTCTCCATTCTAGTAGAAGCTCATTGGGATATGCAAAACTCATTCGTTAAGCACCATTGCAGAATGACAGATGCTGACATATATAATTTGACAGCTGCAAATACCAGGTACTAGAAAGTGTCATTTCCCATAAGTATAAAATAATGCGTCATTATTCCCTGACAGATTAAAAACCAAGTACTATGAATAAATGAATCAGTAATCCTGTGTACTTTAAAAGAAAAAATAGAACATTTTTTTTCTTCTTCCAGAAATAAAGGTGATTTCCTTTGTTCTCTTCTCACCTGATTGCATTGCCACCAATTGCCAATCCACTGATGAGGTGGAGCAGAGGAGGGAGTTGCTCGTATCATCTACTTAAGGCATTTAAGACCTTTATGTTTCCAAGCAAGGGATGCTGGCTCCCCAGATAGCCAGTGAAGAAACAGCATGTGTATCCAGCCGTTAGTTCAGAGGAGAGGCTTACTGTCTCTTTGATTGCAAGAGGGTCCCAGGAGCACAGGTGCCCAGGTTAGGTGCCTGACATGAAGGGTGCAAATACTTGCCTCTGAAGGGTTATCTCTCCTGCTTTGTGCTGATCGATAGGACACACGCTGTTACGTTATGCCCCATAGGAGGGCTTCATCTTCTTGCCTTTAATTCTGAGCCCACATTCCTACTGCTGGGGCACTGGCCACAGTGACCTTCTTTGGGTAGACAGTTAACAGCAGCGGCCCCCTAAGACTTGAAGGTGCACTATTAGAGATGTTGGCCTTGATCAGGGCAGGGGGAAATCTGTCTGCTGGTTGAAAGTGAAGTGCAGGAGGGAAGCAGGGGTGGATCACGCTCAGCAGAGTTCTGCCAGGGCTGTGCTCTCTGGGCTCACTGGAGGGTCTGTGTCTCACTGGGGGCTGGAGTGATGCGCTGCCTAATATGGCCTGAGTCCTAAAACAAGTCGCCAGGCATCATTCCCAATATGCATACACTTAACCATTTAAACAGGGATCTAGCTGATATCAGATTGGTTACCAGTGCCTGCCTGTACTTACCAGGCTTGCACCTACAAGTATGGCCACCCTGTACCCTGCGATTAGCAGTTAAAACATGGCTATAACATACCTTCTTTCCTCTCTCCCTGATAATGGGTTTGATAATCAGATTATCAAACCCATTCCCACAATAGCATTACCTTGCACTAGATGTTGCTGAGACCATAGACTGTTGTCCAGTTGAGGTGGTGGATATTCCCCAGTCATGAAAACTGCATTGTTACCGTGGAAGGGAGCATGGCAGAAGCTATGGCAGTGCCTTTGAGTCATTAGAGAAGTCACCTGAAGAGAGGGTATCTCTTGACATCTAATTAAGTAGGCTCTGACAATCTTTGCCAGCAGCTCTGCAAGAACCAAGCAAGTCTTTGTTGCTTGAGAAGTGTTCTTTGGTGTCTTTTGGGACAATGTTTTCTTTTGTGCATTAGCTACTTTCTAAAAGAAGTATTGTTTATTCATTTATTTCAGCTTCCTAAAATCTGCGTGCCTCAGATGTAACACAAGATAGGGCCGTTAAAACTTACAGGTTTGAGCTCTTGTATAATGGAGGCCCCACAGAATTTCACTCTAATTCCTGCATTAAGGACTTGCTCTTCTTTTCATAGATGCAAAATCACTCATATAAAAGACAAATAAAACAGTGCCTTCACCTATTACTTACTGAATCTGTGTTGGTAAGATTTTTAACAAAATACTTGAAGCTTTTCAATGAATTTTAAAATGTAACTTGCATTTTACTGTCAGAGCAATATAGAGATATAGATGACAAATCTTGCCATGTTTAAGATCTGTTCTTTGTGTTGATTTTTAGTAAATTATGCTTGCTTGCTACTGTCTTTGTGTGTAGCAGATTAACTGGAAGCATGATAAAACCAACTGCAAAAACCAACATTGAAGTTAATGGGCAGGTTTCCTATAATCTTTAGGGTTCAAGACACTTTTTCACATCTTTTACATTTAGCACAGTAGCCTTCTGGTCTGTGACTGGGCTCCTAAGAACTATGATCATATAAACAATAATTAGATAGAAGCTAAAACCAGCATGACTGTACTGAACAAATACGCATAATTACAAATGTGTCTGTATCAGTGGGAGCAAAGGAATGTGAATATACTTAAAATGTTCAGATTTTAATACCTCATTACTCAGAGATCATAAATGTTCATTTAAGGGATGGATTAAAGGAAACTCTTCCCCTTCCCCCAATCCACTTGTTTCATCTCCCATATTTAACAATTGATGGTGGTTCAGACATCTGAAATATTTGTTGAGGTTTTCCCATGGTTTATTCCTAGAAGGTTTTATCTTCAGTTTGCTAATCATCAGGCTGAACTGGTTAAAGGGGACATTTCTGGGCGCTTCACACCTGTAACTGTGAACTCAGCTTCATGACACCCATGGCATGAGATGTCGGTCTTCCAGAACTAGTTCTGTTTAAAGACAGATACTTGTACTGTTGGTTGGCAATGGGGTATATTCTTGGCTTCAAGAACATACTCTTGAAGTCTTTGAAGACAAGAAGCATTGGAACAAGTTTGCAGATAGGAGATTACAGACAAAGCAGTGTAGTCAACATCAAAGAGCTGAAATGAACACTTTCCCCAGCCTCTTAAGCTCCACATTAATAAAAAATATTAATGACCTGCTAAATATTGGTATCAATGAATACTTATGCAAGGCTGAAACTTCTATTCATTTACAGCATATGTGGGATATATGTAATTACATAACACTGGTTAACTTTCAGAGAACACAGGTAATTTTTCTTTTTAATCCCTATATCATAAACAGTAGAGGTAATGCATTTTTACTGCTTAAGGGCCCAAGATTTAAAAGAGGAAGAAAAAAAAACCAACCCAAAAATTAATGTTAAAAGCTTTTATTGAGGGACCTGAGAGGCATGTCTACATGTTATCATTTTCTTCTTTTAGTTCTATGTGTTGGTAACTGAAATTTCCCTTTGGTACAGCAGATGGGTATAGCAACAATAGGTCTGTCGCCTTAGTATTTGTTGGCAGTCTAGTTTGCCTTTGTGTAAAGTAGGAGTTTTAAAGGCAGTAGCTCAGGATGTGTGGTTCGTAAAGTGCTAGTAAAGTGGTTGAGACGCTGTTGGCAGCAGGAGTCTGCAAAGAAACCATCATATCGGAATGAAAACAGCTGTCTGCCAGCACCATAAACTTTAGGAAATGTTGTGGGTGATTAGTTGCCACTCCTAATGTGTGAAAGTTGGCCTGTCTGCATACAGGCAAAATAAACTCCCTTTTACTTCTTGCCACTCATACGTAGAAATCACGGGACATTATGGGATTGATTATAAGCGATAAAAGCCAGGAAGTTCAGTTTTAGAGTGAAAATCATGGCAATGACTGTCTCTTTCTATTTGGATGTCATTGTGTGAAAAGCTAAGGTGAAATGAAAATGAACAGGAAACAAACCTCAAATGGAGAATGAGACAAAATTCTAATGGGAAAAGCAACTCGGTCAGGAAGGAACACTCGAGCATATAATATAAGGCACCTGGACTCTCTGAAACTTTGGGGTTTTTAAAGTAAACTTTAGTGGTCCTAGAACAATAGAACAAGAACAGTGCAGCAAACACACATTCTGCTGAGTGCCACATAGTCTTTTTTCCCAAAGAAAGACATCCTTCCCATTTCCATCATCCCATTAGCTGAACTATTCTGAATAAATTCCACTTCAATTAAAGCAAAAAAGAATCTGGGCTGATGGCAAAGATGAGACTATAAAAGGGAGGTTTTTTATATGAAACTATTCAGTTACATTTGTCTGGGATAAACAGTTTTGTGGGTCATTTCAAAACTGAATCAACTGTAACTATAAACCTGGGAACTTAACATGAATTAAAATTATCCTTGTTTTGTGCTGCCAGGCAGTTTGAATGTTTTCCTTCTGTGAGGGATTTCTCTCACTGAATTGATTATGAAATAGATGTGAAAACCAAGGGCAGAAGGTGGGGCTACTTATTTTTTTCTTTTATATACCTCTAAGCCTTCTGCTTTAAGCAATCATAACAAAGATAAATATTTATATAGCACCTGCCAGTCTATGGCTTAAAAGCACTTAGCACACTTGAACATATACTATTTCACGGAAATAGAAAAAAAAACAGTTCTAGGGTGAAAGGTAGCTTCTTGCTGATAACAATGCTGGAAAACAGAAAGTAAACAGCGTTTAGAGCAAAACAAGCCAGAACTATTTCAATTATGAATTGACTAGAAGAGCAAAGCTAATATTTCCATTACGGCAAAATTTGTCAGTCAGAATTTCAAAGCCTGACTTTTCTTATCTTTCATAAACAGGCTGTAAATCTTAGGCCCCACAAAGTAAATGGATGGTTTAGTACTTACCCTAACAAAGGACAAGATTTTATTCCCTCAATTTAGTAAGATACAGCCTTGGAAGAAAAGGTAAGATCTGAGTCTGCGTGCCCGCAAGGGGTTAAGAGGGGCTGTGGAAATGACTAATGCTTTTGCCTAAGCAATAAAAGTGAATTCTTGGGTGGGGGGAGACCGCAATATTTTGAGTGCTTTTTCCTCACAAAAATGTCACAAAAGGATTTGCTTTCATTCAGCATGATCCACTTCATTGTATTTGCAAGGAAAGTAAAGGAAATGAAGACTTTTACTTTCGGAAATGCCATTTTTGCTTTATAATACTAGTCAGCAGCCCAGTGATTTAGGAGTCATCCTCAGGAGAATACCAGGACTGCCAGATGATATCAGAGAGAAATATTTTTTTTTTCTATTCATAATGGTCAACACTGACTAAATAATTAACAATTTACTAGAGAAAGCTAAGGAGCAGCAGAATCACAGGCCTTAGGTAAAAGTTCTAGAGGTTGTTCCAGAAAGTCATTCTTATCCCGTGAAATGCATATTTAGTATTCAGGGAAAGTAGGACACCTCCGAGAGGAAGGCATGAAAGAGTCCTCCCTTTGAATGCCCTATCTCACAGGACAGATTTATTTCATAAAGATGAGCAAACTACTAACTTTTGCATGTGTAAACTTAATTACAGCAGAATTCAACTTTTTTTTTCTTTTAAGTCAGTTAGGAGATTTTTCTGCTTACTGGGGAGACTATTTTAAGAAGCAATTTAAATATCCTAAATGATTGTGTATATATAGTACAAATATGCTAATTTTAACCTTTGAAGTAGTTCTTAGCTCTTTTGCTTCCAAAATTAAATCCACTGAATAAGAATTGCTCCGGATTAAAGAGGCATACTATGTATTTCGCTATGAGAACAAAGAGACCTCAGTCCAGGGCTGTAAAGTACCTAAGCATTTTTGGTCCCTAACAACTTCAAATGAGGTTTCACAAAATCTCCATCACCTCTTTCAGATCCCTCAGAGTCAGCAGGAATCGATTCATTGCCCGCCATGCTGATCCAAACAAGCTGGTACAAGGCAATATGTGTTATGCCAAGACACTAACCCTGGTCCTGGGGTATTCTAGCTCTGTGGGTACAACACTTACTGTCCGCTAATCTTTTCTCCAAGCTTCCTAGGAGGGAGGGTTGTTGCTAGCCCAAGCAACAAGTTGTGTTGTCTCCTGTTCAGGATCCACATCTTTCAGAGCCAGCTACAGATCTCCAAACAAGTGCACTGCACTTTGCCATGATTCCCTAAGGTTTGGGAGAACTCAATCTGTCTAAGCCAAGCCAGACTTCTGGCACCTACCTCCCGCCTTTTTGGGCTCACAAATCTGGCCTCTCCCCAGCCTCTGCTGGTGCTCTGGCATTGCTGAATGTCACAATCTACTTACTTCCAGGTACATGACACATGGAAGAAGCGATGCACCAGAAGAGTGTCACTTGGCCCTAAGACCATCCTCAGACTGGAGCTATCAGCAGCCACAGCCTCATCTCTCAAGGGGCTGCCCTGACCTTCAGGCTAGGAAGGAGCAGAGAGGAAATCAGTCTTTGCCTTCCCTGCTGAAGCTGGGCCACAGGAATGCATGATGCTGGGCCACAGAGCGCAAAGGGAAACTCTCTAGCATAATTGCCATGGCATTTACATCACAGGCGAGAGACTTCAGTTCTGCCCTTGTTCCAAGCCTGGTAATATATTGTACACTTAAAAAAAGTAAGTAAAATATATAAACAGAGTTGGAAGAAGGGGTGGGAATGCAAAGCTTTCTTCTACTAACTGCAGTAATATTTCTCCTCCCTCCTGCCTTTCCAATGTTAATTTTGTTGGGGGCTGAGGAGTGGTGTCAGCTTCCTGAAAAGGAGGGGGGGGGAAGCCCTGAGCCCTCATTTTCTTCTTCCTCCTTAATGCTCTAAGTGCATGAGCCACAGCACCAGAAGCATTTCCACAAGTTCTCAGACATTTTTCACAAGAAAAAAAGCAAGCAAGTGTGCTGAGACTTTGCTCACGCATATGATCCAGAGGGACAGGACACTCCTGTGATCTCCAGTGTAGGGAAGAGGTGAGATTTTAAGGTCTCCTCTGGTATTTTTCAGTAGCTGACAACAACTGTTGCCTGTTCTGTGCAGTGGTTGCAGTGAAACCCGTTCCTTAGCACTTAATTCTCATTATACTTTTAAAGGGGTATTTAGCCACCTAACTTGGGGTTGTAAATTGCACAGAAAGCTAAAGGTTACATCTGGTAATGCTGCCCACCAAGGAGCCTATGCCGTTTCCTAGATCTGACCAAATGGTTTAAGGGGAAGGCCTTTTACTCAATTCTCTAATGGTGTTTACTGTGTTTTAGAGTTGCTATTGCAAAAGAAGAGATTTCCATGCTCTGAGGGCCTCTGTGCATTCCCTACACAGATTTTGCTATGCCAGGGGAAATGCTTATGCAAATAGGAATGATGGTAAAGAAAGTGGAGAAGAAAAATGTCAGGACAGAAGAACAAAACTGCATTTCTTTTAGCTCCACCAGCTTGGCTATATTTTCTTCCTGACAGCAACTTTGAAATGGCAAAGGAATTCCTTCTTCCAACTCTTCCTGTGACCTAAATGCATAATTGATGAAAATGTATTGGTTACATGAAAGCCTTGCAGAAACCACCAGGAAAGCATTGCAGATTATTTTTTCCTCCTTTTGCCACTATGTTTTTACAGATGTGATATGCGGTTTAAGAAGCCAAAGCAGACAGTTGTGCTCTAGCCTTGCCAAATAGTCCAAACAAAGAAAAAGGTTTCTTTCTTTCCTCTCCCTTTTCCTCTAGAGTGTATCAAGCTAAAAAAAAAAAAAAAAAAAAAAAGGCGAAAAAAAAGCGCTTTTAAGTCATATCTAAGAAAATTAATGAGAAAAACTACACATGTAGAGCAAACAATTAAACAGCTTTGATTCCTGAAAGATTCAGAAGTCGGCGGGCAGCAAGGGCACCCCAACGGCCTTTGTCAGGCGGTGCCTGGCGTGTGGCACCGGCGCTGCCATGGCAGGGATTTGAATGCCACCTAGTGGGGGCCTCGGCCACCCGAACCCGCTGCAGCCGTTAAATTAAATCCCCGCTCATTACCCTGACGCTGATTTAATAAATATTGCAGCTGAATGTAGAGCCTGGAGCAGCAGATCACAGAATACCCCGGGGCGATCCATGCAGGAGCAGGAGCAGGGCGGGGACGACCTGCCCCGGCGCGCTGCAGGGGTGCCTGAAATGTCGCCTGCCGGTTCGGGGGCAGCGCGGCGCACCCGGGCACCGCTGCTAGTTCTCCTCAGGCTCACAAGGATACTCGCCTCTCTCAAGTGTCCTCTGGTACTTGAATACCCTGATAACTGATCAGATCTTCGCGAAGCTCGGAAAATCTAAATGCGAAGACAACTGTGAGGCCCTCTTGGCTCTGCAGGAAAGGCGAGAGGCTAGATGGTGCCTGGCTGCTCTGCTCAACTGCCAGCCCGATGTGCTCAGGGCAGGGGAAGCTGTGGGAGGTGTAACGATGGATTTGGCTTTTGGATTGATCTGAGAAAGGCAGACTGTGTGCATCTGTAGGAAAATAAGCTAACCACAATTCCTGGTGTGGCTCCGTAGTGCGATGCAGTTACTCACTGAATACTCCTCCCCTGGCAAGCTGTGAGTTTAGCAGGAACAGCCGTGGGAAGGAAATGGCCGGCCAGACCTTCTGAGAACCAGCTGAAAGGTCAGTCCCAACAGGGAGGATCCTCAGCCACCTTTTTCCTCTGTGCATTTCTGTTGCCAGAGCCCTACGGCGCCAGGACAATGGAGATGAGAGGAGGTGGTGGGAGCGGCTGGCCTCGGGCTGTGCTGGGGAGGAGGTGTCCACACTGCTGCTCTAACTGCCGTTTGCATGACAACGTCACTCTAGGTAGAAAAGAGCACCTGCTCTTTCTGTGCGTGGGGCTTGGTGTGCCAGTGGTTTGAGGCAAAAAAAAAGTGGTACAGATCAGGCTTTGCTGGAGGGTCCTTGTGTGGGGACCGATGTGAATGGATACGTAAATGTATTGCTGAGCTAGCAGACAGAATGAAGACACTACCTTGGTAGGGACAGGACTGAAAGGGACAACCGCTTTTTTTCTTGTCCCTTACCTCGTGTCAATAGTGAGTTGCAATTCTGCAAATAAGAAAGAGTAAACTTCTGTAAGGGGATGGGAAAAGAAGGCTCACCCTTTTGCAGAGCCACAGTGATCCACAGAACAGAAGGTCCCGTACTTGTCTGTGAGGGGCTGGCCACCAGGCAGCTGCATGTGCTCCAGCATGGCCCTTTGCCATAAGGAAAACATTTTAGTCTTGCCCCTCACTCCCTCTATGTCTATCAATCAATCACAGCATCTCAACATCACTGAGAATAGCCAGCTGAGACATCTCTAAGGAGAAGTCTGCATATGTTTTTAGGACAGTGCTCCTCCTGTCTTGCCAGAAAGACAACCAGAGCAGCAGTTAGCAAAGAAGGAGCTGCACTGGGGTAAGTGAGCTGTGCTTACATCAGGAGGTCAGGTGCCACTCAATACCTAGAAGACTTGTATTATGGGGATTAGGACATTTACCTAACATTATAACTGGATCCCAGCCCTACCAGATGCCAGGAGTCTCTAACTATGAGGCTACTACATAAAAGGAAAGGGCTGGTGATGGCACCTTTTGTGCTCTGTTTTTTTCTGGAACTTCATGGTGACTGGGGCCTTTTTGTGGCCTTTGGTAGAGTTTGTGGCCTTCCCCTCATCCCTGAATTATGGCAGAATTTAGGTGTCTGTCCTCCCAGGTTTGGAGACTTCAGGAGTCTGGTTGCCCCCTCTAATTAATTCAGAAATTTTGGTGCCTAATGGTCATCTAATCTGAGAGGAGAGTGAAATTTGTGAAATTTGTCTCTAGGTAAAATGTAACTTCGTGAATGATAAACATAAATATACTTTATAAATTGTAAGGTTACAAAGTAAGGAAACACCTTTCCATGTTATCTGGTGGGAAACTTTAGGAGAAAACTAGTTTGTCTCACTTTTTAATTATTTGGAATGGTCCTTTCCCACGGCACAATTATTGCAGCCCCTCATTTCTGCTGCATTTATCAAAGCAGAAATGCTCAGCAGCATGTGACGTATCAGCCCTGCAGCACTCCTCATCAAATTGTGTGCAACGCAGTCACAGTCCAGTTCTCATAAGTGACCATTGAAAGAGCAAGCTTACTTCAAAGGGGGAAAAAGTTTCCATTTAGAATATATTAGGAAAGAAAAACAGTAACCCTTGCTGTACTCAGTAGAAAGATACAATTTTAGTTTTATTTTAGGTATTACTCCTTCCTAGTGATGAAACTAGCCAGTGAACGCTTCACAGGATGGTTCTCCTGAGAGATGACTATGTGGACATTGACAAAATGAAGTGACTCTCCCTAGCTAATATAGTTGACTATCTAGTTTCCTAAGAAATCTGCACATTTTTTTCTGTGCCCTTTACTGAATCTTGTGGATTAAGAAAGGCTGGGTAATCTGTAGGATATGTATGTGCTCTATAATGATGGCAGGCCCATGCAGACATTGCTCCAAATGTTGTGCAAGCCAGGAATGGACCACAGAGGCTTTGCAAATCCCCACAAAGAGCCATGTGCTGATTGTTCAGGCTGCAGAATCATTTCTCAGATGAACCACAGCTGGAGTGCCAAATACGTACTCTCACCAATCTGGCTAATATATATGATAGTATCTTCCTAACCAGTTAACTGCTGTGACTGAGGAAAGCACTGTAACTGTAGGAAAACTCAGATTGTTTTCACCCTGACTATATAATTCTCAGGAGAGCAAGTGTTGAAATCATAAACTGTACTTACACTGAGCATATTAATTATGCTCAGAATGCAAGAAAGATTAAAGGAAGGATGCAGAGTTGACCAAATGCTGCAGCTACTGGTCAGCAATTCTGCTTAAGAGCTCATAAATGCTTCAGGACACAGTTCTCACAGTCATGTCCCACCTCCTGATTGCCTTCACTGTGAAGTCACTAGTTACTTGTTGAGAGGTAAACATGTACATATTTATCTATGCAAATGCCGCAGGTTATTTTTCTGAAAAGTCCATCTTTCTGGTATTACATTATGATAGCAAGTCAAAAACCAATAAAAAGACTCAGTGCAGAGGACCAGTAACACCATGTGTGCTGTGTCCTCTAGCAGGCAGCAATAAAAAATCATGTATGCTGTAAGAGGGGCCCATCCACCACAGGTGCACATTTCTTGTGTGGGATACAGCATCTGTAGGACCATGCTTGGTGGGCATCCAGGCCACCACAGTGGAGAAGAGTTGGAAGCAAGATCATGTTTGGAGTAGAGGATCAGGAATAGTGTTGCTTGTAGGAAATATATGAGGAGAGAGGGCCTTCCACAAGAGCAAAAAGGCACAGAGATAGCAATAGGCTATTTGGTTTGGACAAAATCAGCACCTAGGCCAGGATACATGATGCACAGATGTAACAGGGCAGCGCCGAATTCATCTCGACATTTTCTCTTCCATTTCCCATCACAAGTGATGACAGGTAGGTCTAAGGCTTAATCCCTAGTGACCAACTACAAACTACAGGAACTATTACTACTTAAGTTGCTGCACATCTGATGCCTCCTGGCTTTTCAGTGTGTGCATTAGGCCACATTAGGGCCACAGAAATCCATAGAAGAAGCTGGAGCTGCTGAGACTCCAGCACCAGCTTCTGAAATTAATAATTTAACTTAAACTAGGATATTGCTGATATATCAGTTTTATCAAACTTGTTCTCTGGAGCACATCTTGAAATATGTAATGCTCCTTTTGGATAAACCATTGATTAACGTCTCATTTGCACAAAGCTATAGTGCCTTTCTACTTGCTTGATTAGTACATTGATCAGGATGAAGCCCATATTCTTTGCTACTTCCTAAAAGTTAGCCTCTGACAAAGATTTAAGAGATGTCTCATCCAGTTAAATGGGCATGACTGAACCTGCTATTTTCAGTCCTTGAGCTTATTTTTGGATTAAAATGCAACTGAAAAAATATAAACAAAACCTGAAATCATAAGGGCTTTGCAAGTCTAGCTTTAAAGAAGTTTCATGATTATTGTAAACAGAACACCCTGGTAGGAGAAATCTTTTTTCTTCTCTTTTTAGATTTCTTTAGCAAAGGATTTATAATGCTGAAGTAAAAACCAGCTCTCTCTGAAAATAAAACAGCCAACAGTCAAGGCTGATTCTGTGAAGTCCACTGTGTGAACTCCCTACTTAATATTAACTAACCTGCAACTGAATTAGATATCCTAAATCATTCATCAGGCTTGACTTATCCCTACAGGTGGGAAAAGTAACATCAAAATCATACAGAGACGTTAAGTGAAACACTTCTCCAGTTAGTACGAGGTTCAAAAAATGCTTCCAGTACTGTAAGTCAGTTTTATTTTAAAAATAGAGTCCAAACATTGTTTCTGATAAGGTGCAACATATATACCATTTTTCTACAATAAAAAACCAAAAACAAAGACAAAGCAAAACAATATTCATAACTATAGTGTCATTCCAACACAGAATCAGTGGGTCTCCTGTAACTCTTAAACATTCTTTTTCTGCTCCATCAAAGCATAAGAATTAAGAATTAATATCACTGTTACAGCCAAAGGCTCTGGCTAATGTCATCCATGTTCTCTAATAATAAACTTTCTGGTACAGATTGCTTCAAGTACACATCAGCAGCTGAATGTAACTGAACAGAGTTCATGCAAAACAAAGGTACAATACTGATTTTGCATCATCCAAAAATTTCTGTTGTTTAGTTTGACATCTTCAAAGTCCAACTGCTTGAACATGAAGATTGAACTGAGGTTGCATAAAGTGAGCGCTATATACTAAAGTACTTACGTAACTCTCAGACTGATCAGGCTACGTGACTATCTTGAGCCCTAAAAATTCAAATGAATACTTAAGGCTGAGATCTATGCCTCTTGGATTCTATTCAGTAACTTCTGAGATGTATTTGAGAATACATATGGCAGCAACGGATAATGGGCTTGTTATGGGGAAATACATTAAATCATTACATCAGAACTGCATTTTTTCAGAAAAGCATGCTATTAATTTGTATTAATAGTGTTCCCCATTCAGCCACTCAGGCTAAAAGAGCAATGAAGACTGTAGCATGGAGGAAGTTCAGCAGAAAGACTTACAGCCAATTATCATCTCTGGAAGTGTCTGAAGTGCTAAATTTTCTAATTAGCAAAGTCTGTCCAGTTTCCGAACCTTTCTTGTCATTCTAGCATCACCTTAGCCTTGAAAATACCAAGCGGATGAAGTTAGCTGTGACTACCATTTCTGGAGAGCTATATATCGGTCCCTTCTAAGGGGTTTAACATATTTTGAACAAACACTGGAAGAAGGAGCATCAGTCTAACCACCCATGTACAGTTATACTTCCAAAGCTTTTTTCCTTGATCCGTTAGATATTTAAACCACTCCATCGAAAGAGGAATGTGTTTGATAGAAAAGAGCTGTACACCCATTTACCTGTCTTCTGCTTGAAGGGTAGTCCCACGGTCAAACTGCACCTGCAGTAAGTGTATACATCTCAATTCCTTCTGTTGTTTTTTCTTACAAACCACCATGCTTTTTTTATGGATCATCTTCTTAAGTCCTTAATGCTCCTCTTATACAGTATAATAAGACAAAGTGACAGGGCTGACTGTTGGTTTTAGTGGATCAGGCCTCTGGGTATTAATGGAAATTAGCCACACAAGTTTATGCCTATGCATAGCCACAGACTGAGTTTAAGCTGATAACCCAAGTCAATACCCAAGTGAGTTTGTATTCATGGCCAGTTTAACCTCAGTTAGGTGACTCTGGTTTTCTTTTCCTCAGGAAATGACAATTTTTTTCAGTGTTGATATACCATCCTGGTTGCAGTTATCAAACACTGCCTTCAGTACTATGAACACTCTTCAGACTTAGCTCTGCCATGGACTACATTAGAAGGCAAAATGGACTGAAGTTTTCTTCACTAACAGAGAAGGCTTTAGACTTGTCATTTTCCCTGACATACATGAAGCCTTGAGTTTGTTTTCAAATAGCAGATTAATCCACTTCCCAATTTATTTCTCTTGGTTTATGAGCAAAAGAGGTATTTAGAAGTGTTCAAGAGAGTATGCACTCTTGTTCCTATGTAAACATAAAGAAAGATGGAGAAAGTGTTCATCAAACATTTATTAACAGTAAGAGCTATAAAAGTTAAAAGCAGAACACAATCCTTCAATTTTAATTTCAGAACAAGATTGCCCTCGAAAGTATTTATCTTAGTCCAAATCCCTTAGATTCTAGTAGTTTGGGGTAGAAACTGACACTTGTACTAAGCTCTGCTTGGGTTTAGTTGTGGGAATGAACTGGTCTTATTTTATGATGGCATCTCTGTTCACATGAGGGAATCCAGTGTTTATGAGCTTGACTGTTGACTTGTTTTTTTTATGAGTTTTGCTGATGACAGCTTCACAGAAAAACATAAAGAAACAACAAATTATGTCATATTTCCTATTTTCAGAAGGAAAGGGTTGCTCAGTTTTATAGTTTACATAGTTTTAACAATATCCCTTTAATAATACATTGTACTGCAGATGTTCAGTTAACAAAAGTATACACTGAAATATTTATGGGCTTTGGCCAGAGCTACATATATTTATGTCAGTCTGTTGCAAACACTATTGTTAAATGGAGTATTTAGCAGATTAAAATTATCCCTTTGCTTCCATTTATTTACTTCAACAATTTGGGCCATACATTGTGTGAATGCTTTGGATACTTGCCAGAAGGAAGCAGGGTCACCTGAGATAAGAGGAGGAATTTGTGACATGTAACTTTGGGCATCTAACTGGCAGTGCACCTGGCTAGCTTTCTCAGTTCAGGACACAATAATCACGCACATTGCCTGTAAGTTGGATCAACAATCTAGCTTTTGTCTGGAGTAAGCAACAGACTCTTCTGTCATGAAAGGACTCCCCCCATCTCTGTCCATGAAGACCATCTGGATGCAATGGACTGGAGCTACTGCTATCTGTACGAATTTGAACAAAAATACCAGAGGTCTCAGATGCCTATATGAAGGGACCAGACTCTTGGATGGTCTGAAGGAGATTCAAGACATCTAAGTCAGGGTGCAACATCTCTCCAGTCTTCAAGCCTATAGTTATAAATCAAACACTAGGCAGTGTGGATTATGTGTTACTGCAAGTAGAATTTGGTCTTCTGTTACTAACATCAGTACCACTAAAGTGCTAGTATATTAACACAGACAATGACTCTGTGCATCTCACATAGGACCAGGACAGGGGTTTAGGAAAACTTAGCATTTTTACCTGAGCAGATTGGAGGCCCCTACCAGGGGCTGTTAAATCTTACGTTCTTGCTGCAAACAGATCAATAATTAAAGGTTTGCTATTGTTTGAATTCTCAGTCCCTTTGATCTTATCCAGCCACAGTGTTGTGGGAATGGATTCCACAGTCCTATGACTGACACCTGCATAAGGAGTAGATCTGCTACAGAATAAACATCTGAGACTGTTAAATTAACTTCAGCAATCTCTTGGCAGGTGCAAATGCCAAGAAATAGCAATGACAAAAAGGAACTAAATGGAGAATCAGGAATCAATGCAGAACTTCATTAGTTTTTGAAAATGATGATGTACACAATGGGAGACGGGTGAGGGATTCAATCTCTTGTCACTAATATTGATGAGAGCTGGATACCTGTCTCACTTTAGCATATTTGAAAATTCCTCCATGAGCTTCTATGTTTTTTTCTGTTGTCACAGCAAACCATGTAATACTAAATATTACAGTACCTGTATGCGAAATTGCATAGAGAAATAATAAATCCTTACAAATAAGTCACATTTTAACATTAATAAAGGGAAGCTGATTGACAGAAATGCTAAACTGTATAAAATTCAGAGGACTAAAGCAGGGAGCGGGGACACTATGTTTTAAAGTGAGTTGAAGTGGGTTCTTCCTCCTTTAACTCCAGTCCTGATTCACTTAACTTTTACAAAAATAAATGAAGATGACAAAATTTTTCATTTATAATATGACAATTTTTTCCCTCATGAAAACAGTATAATTGAGTAGCAAATAAATAGCCATGATTTTAGTAACAAAACCAACTGATGTTTCTCATACACACTCTCTAGTTTGGAACACAAATCTTTGTCTCTAACAGCTTGTAGATAAACAGTGTCTGCTAGTCTTCACACCTGCCTCGAGAGTTACTGTGCACCTTGATGTATCCCACTGGTGCTCCTGGCTCTTTGTCTCTAAGCACCACATCACTTACATCCACCGACACTCCAACTGAGCTGTTGGGAATCTTATTAAGGAAACACAGCTTGATGTCTGCAGCTGCTCAGAGCTTCTAAACTGCCTTCCTCATTAAATAAATGCCATCCTGCATCCACTCCCTCTGTCAGAGGCATATTGGTCCATTCCTCATACACATTACATTTTCTCTTTAACCAAAATGAAACAGCAAACACAGCCTTTGTGATAATCTAAAAGGGATTCCTTTGGGGTTACTTTCTTCTTCCTTTACCAGTCTAGTTAAACATGATAGATTCAGGGTCCTGGTTTGCCATTTGAGCCATATGTCTTAATACATCCTTTTTAGTTATGATACCCAGCAGCCTCCTAGAGGAGAAAAGGAAAGGAAAGGTCAACAATCATCTCACATATCATGCATTTTTTTCTCCTGTTCATCTGCAGGGACATTTTGTGAGTGCTTCCATATAGCACTGTCTATCCCATCCATTCCTTAATGATTATCTTTCATTAAAAGCATTCTCACTTCATCAAGTTAAATACTTTGGGTTGTTATCTCTTTTTGTTGGGAACATGACTGAGGGAGGAGGTACAACTACTGACACTTTGTATGACAAAGTAACAAGTTTCCTTAGGCTCAGGCTGCAGAGGACCAACAGCTCAAAACCAAGGCACCAGCGCCCTGAGCTAGGGCATGGGGCTTATTAATACATAAACTAAGCTAAAGAATGGACTTTCTGAAACTCTCACTGTTCAACAGCGTAATTTCTTCACCTTTGAGTGATAATTTCTCATTTATATGATCCTAAATGAATTATATCTGTCAGGAAAGATAAGGTCTATGGGACGTCTGGCCCCAAGAGTCAAAAATTTCCTAACCCTCAGATTCAAGGGCTTTTAATTCCAGTCTTTGAAGTACACAAGACACTGAATTTTTTAAACTATGTAATTGTTACAGTTTTTCCACCTTCCATTTCATGTAAGTGCTAGAACTCAAGATCATAATTTCTAAACCCAGGAACCTAAGATCAGGACCTAATTCTGTGTCCCGATAATAGTCCTTATTTTCTTAATGCTGAGGACGCTGCATCTATAGTAACAGTTGATATGCGGTATTTTTGAATAACAAAAAGGCTTTTTACAGAAAACTAAATTTTTATCTTCTGCATTTGAAAATGATGGCTCTGGTTTTGCTATCCTGGTGTAAAGTTTCTTCTTACTGCTAGATCCCAGGATGAGCAATGATCCTAAAATAGCTTAAATCCCATTGGAATGATGGGGTGTTACTTCTAGTCTACACAGTGCACTTCTTACTCTTCTAATTTCATGTATACCTGTACTTCTTTGGCTATTTTTTGTAGACTTTTGGTTTACACACCTTTTTATTTTCCATTAAAGCTGAACAGATTAATTTTCTTCCACTGGCATCCTTTTCACATTCTTCACAAGCATCTAATTTAGTTTGATGGCTAGAAACAGACATATCTTTTGCAAACAATACAACTTGACAGATCTGTCTCTGTTGAAACCTGAACAATAGTGGGAATCAGAACGGTTTATTTTGTATTTACCTTATCTAAATGATGATACACTAAGGATTTGAGACAACAGAATGAAACATGACACCTGGCAAAGGTCATTTTCATTCCAAGTCTAATTTCTTTTGCTGTCCTGGAGAGACACTGGGCATACTTCCCTTAATTCTTCCATTCACAAAATAGACAAAATCAAAATACCCCCTTGACTGTTTCAGATGTGCTAATTAATTAGTTACTATCTATACTTGGCTTTAAACTGGAAAAACAGTGTTTATGTTAATGCCAAAGAAAACTTCCTAAGTGTGCTTGACCCAGCCTCTACTTACCCACTGCGAGTGACAAGACACTGCCGGAGTCCCAGTTTCCGGAAAATATCTACCACGGTCTCCATTGGTGTGTGGTCAGTGACGGTGAAAGGGCTCAGGTTGAGAATGCGCCGCAGCTTCAGTGGATGGGGACTGTTGGGTGGCAGTTCTGGGGGGTCTTCGGTGAAGTACACGATGGAGTTGCTCACCACCCCATCCTGACGCTGTCTTGCATTCTCTGTATGACAGAAAGATCAAGGTAGGCAGTGAGTTAGGCTTGGTAACAAAAAAAACAAAAATATCCTCCTTTGGAAAGCAAAGGTAGTAGTTGCTTTTTGTCTTTAATGTACTGAGTCCCACAAGTTGGGGTTACTGAGCAAACTTGAATTTCCTCGAGACATTGTTCCCTTGAAGCAAATGTTAAGCGATCTTTTAACAAACATACTTTTGCTTATTAGGATAATGTTTTTCTGAATAAATATGCAGCTCATTGCATTCACAAACACTGGTAAACTGACGTCTGTCAAATTCAAAGGATTTTATATCATTTCCTCCATTGTAAGAATCACAACAGAAACTTGCATAATATGCCTGAAGGAGTGGAGTCAACAGCTGTGCACAGTCCCAGCTGGCTTGGAGCAGTATACTTGTTCCCAGACTTGTCAGTGGAGTTGGGGAAATCTGGGCATAGTGAATGGATGTAAGAACACAAAGCTAGGGAAAGACAAACTCACATCCTAGGCATTCAGGATGTTGTTCTAGACCAGCACACCTCTCTGGCATACAGGGTGACTTTTGTGGTTTTGCACTTAATTCCTTAAATAGAGTTTGCATAACTAGATTTTAAAAGGTCAGAAAAAAATAGCATCCTACTTAAATAGTAAAGGAAGAAACAATATATAGCAGTAAATGAGTTTGATACATTTTTCTTAACAGTACATATTTGATCACTTTCAAAAGTTCAAAAGCTATCATTCATGCTTTGATCAAACTAGGAAGGGAACTTCACACTACATCTGGAGTTTACACGATCAATAAGCCTTTAACTTTAAAGTATGCTTCAAGAAGAATTCTTAGCACTGGAGTATTTTATTTTCTTTGTAGTGTTTACCTCACTTCTACTCGACCCTACAGGGCACAAACAATATACGACATGGTTTTCCAAATGATAGACAACTTCTCTCTCCCCAGAATAAGCATATCATGAGTTTGGCTCTGAGGGTTTAACTCTTCTTTCTTTCTTTTTTTTTTTTAATTTTGTGTATAAATTCTTGGAAATGGTCAGAATTATTATCTTTGATTAATATAGGTTGCTTCTGTTCTTGAGAGGTACAGCAAATCAGACATACTCAAAGCATATGTATATATTCTTGGAGTTCATTGCCATTAATCAAAGTGCAGAAACCTGCTCCTGTGACTTCTAATATATAGACAGTAATGGTTTTCAACATGTTCCAGCTGCATTTTTTCCCTTTAACGATCATTGTCTTGTAATATTTCTGGAACTGGAGCAGTGCTGGCTCAAACCTATTATCAGTACAGTATATGATTTTTCAACCTTCTCACCCCACATATTACAAGCCCTATTGCTATTTATAGGAATGATGCTAACTTTGTCTCATCTTGTTTTGATTCATACATCTGATTTCAAGTGTGAATACGCCTGCATAGCTCTTTGATATATGATCTGTGCTAAGAGGTAACATTAATCAAACTGAAGGTAACTCCCACCCTTTGATAAAAACCCTTGACAGCTAGGTATTTCCTTCCCAAAGCTGCACCCAAAGTAACAGGCCCAAGCATTTCAGTTACCACATTGCTGTTCCCAAGACAGCAACAACCCTGGACAACAATGATTAGCCAAAGCCATGACTTCACTCTTCAAAGTCAAACATCCCTCTGGAGAAATTTGAATGATGTAGTACTATTGAGCAAATTCATTGGCATCAGAAAAATGGGGGACTTTGTATGCAGTCTCACTGGATGGAGGAGTTAGAATAAAGGTAAAAAAGAACAGATTATTTTTGCAGTCAGTGGGTAAGAAAAACAGATATACCTTAACAGAAAGAGCAAAGCAAATGGATGACAGTGTCTAGTTTTACAGACTAATCTATGCAGAAGGCTCTTGTCATAGCTAGAGTGTGAATTACTTCTCCCAAATGTGAAATGGCCTCTCATATTCAGAATTTTGCAGTTCACAGCCTATGTTAACTACATTGCTTTCTCAACTCCACACTGGAAGAAGTACATTATACAGGCCACCTGGCTTGTGTCCAAGACTCTGCCTTTTGTACAATGCCTCTCAAGCTGGCCAAATTTAAGAAGAGGTTTACAGGGTCAAATACAGCCCTCCATAAGACTGTAAAGCAGGTGCCATCTAAAATGTGGACACCTATTTCCAGAGGGTAACTGTCCACCTGACCTGCCTACCAGCTCAACAAGGACCAGTGGAAGGATGCAATCCTGAAGGTGCTTCTGAGCAACTGGAAGTGGCACTGCCATTCACTTTACAGGGACTGGATGAATTTCTAGAGCATGCTTAGTGCTCCACTTAGTAAGAAAGAAATTACATAGGGGTAACTCACAAGGCAGAGAGATGTGTGTGAACACGTATATCACATATCTTCTAGCAAGCCCATTCAGCCATGTTGCATTTACGACCTGAATCAAAAGACTCAGTTCCTCAAACTTCTCTGACTCGCTTCAGATATATCTGATTTTTCTGCTTTTAAAGTGAAGGCTCTGCAATTTTTCCACTGACATAGCTCCCTGCAAGGGAGATGCAAAAGTCTATGAATTTAGGATGGCAGCAAGTGTTACAGCCATAACATGGCATGGACAATGTAAAAGCCAGACACAGGGTAGGCTAAATACATCTTATTAAGGTTTTTTTACTTCTCACAGGGGAATGCAGAAGACATCCAAAATCATTAGCAAAAGCAGGATAAAATACTTTTAAATGGTATCAGCTCTTGTCATTTACACATTTGGTGAAACATCAGACACATATTTACTTTCCTAGCTTGGCCATACAAGGCATCTTTTGTTACTGCCAAAGGAAGATTAGCCCTCTGAGAAAATCATTTGTTTGAAGGGAGTATTGGAGCTATCAGCCTTGGACTTCATTTTGGTGTCTTTAAAATCCTCTTATACTGAGATTGGTACACAAAGGATTATAACTTCATGGAGACTTTTTTTGCTTCTTTTTGGAGGAGGGAGAAAGAAGCAACTAGTGATAGTGGGCTTTTAATGAAAAAGCTAGATTCCCACACCCCTTGAAAGTTAAATTACAATTGTACAATTAGAGGAGCTGTAGAACTGGTAGTTAAGGTCTGTTCTACTTTCCTGTTTTGAGAAATTAGTAAGTGATGTGATGTAACTAAATGTAAAATTAATTAAGTTAATGAACTATTTTCTGTAACTGAAACGGTAACTTACACCACAGAAGGGAAAAAATAAGAAAATAATTTCTTACTGAATTCTGATCTACATTTTAAGGGGAGAAAAGTGGGCACTGTCATTTCTTTTCCTCTTCTGCATGTAGTATTGATGCAGCACTGATGACTTACCACTATGGGATGAGAAGAAGGGAATAAAGTAATAGCTGAGTGTCCTTAAACATATGATTATAAATTTTAGGTCTAATCAGACTGAGTCTTTTTACATCCAGGAGACAAAAATAAATACACATTTTAAAAAGTGTGCTTTAAAGAGCACTGTTGTTTCAAATTTCATTTTAGTTTTGTGAGAAGTGAGCAGGAAACTAGCCGTCTAAAATAACCCTGGATGTGTTCCTTTTCCAAGGAATATGTGACTTTCCATCTGAGACAACAGCTTTTTAAAGGTACCTGAAGCAGAGGGATGAGACAGGCCCACACAGAGAGGAATAATTCCATGTCAAGGAGATTTGGATATGCCAGAAATTCCACTTCCCTGCAAAGTATAAGGCAACCATGCCCAGCCAGCAGCCTACCTGCCTGCTCACCTGGCCCTCAACAGCACAGGACTGCCAGAATTGGGAGTGGACCGGGAGGTTGATGTGACAGGCTCACAGACTGTTGCAGCTCTGGATGCCCTGGGTACAGGAAAGGAGGGAACATCCAATATACCTGTCTTTTCAATCCCCACCTAGCCATCAGGCCAACCAGGAAAGGACCTGATACGTCAAAACCCGTAATTACCTGGATTGGGCTCTCAGGTAACCAGCCATCTATCCACTGGGTGCTTGACAAAACTCAGCCATCTTTACCAAACAACACCCTCCACTGAAGAGCTTCCCACCCCTACTATAAAAGGGCCTGCCTGTGAGAAAATTTGAGATAGTGCCACAGAAAGAAGCACAGGGACTTGTACTTCATCACAGGGTGACAAGAGTTCATGACTGCTCCAGCTGTTGCTGGCAGCCCATGGTGACTGCAGGAAGCTTGGCACTGCAGTGGCTTTTGATCTGGTTCTTACAAAAGTTCTGGCCATATGAGTCAGGTTTATCTCTGTTGTCTCTAGCAGAATTGTATCGTACTGTCGTAAGTGACAGAAAAATTAATCTCACAGAAGTCAAGCCCACAGAAGTCTAGTAGGTGTTCTGTTGCAATTGAAGAGCTTCCAGCTATGGGTCCTAGCAACTAGTAAAAGCCAGACTTGGGGAAAAAAGTTAGGTTTAGTTCTTATTTATCCATTCTCCAAGGTCGATGACATTAGAAACATCCTACCCTATCAAAATCAAACGTGTATGTACACTGATACTCTACTCACTTATTGCAAGAATGAGTTCTCGTCTCTGAGCAAATCCAATAAGTCTCTCCGAGTCTTTCGAAACCACTACTGGAAAGCCATTGTAGTCAGTCTCCTTGATTAATGTCTCGACATCCTCCACTGTCATGCTGTCCTGTGTCAGAACAGAGAGAGGAGCTTCACCACGCCTTGGTCTCATGACATCAGTTGCCAGGGTTCGGTGGGTGAATTCATCCTTCACATCCAGAAATGGGTAACCATTCAGATGAATGTGAGCTTCATAGATCCCTTCTTTCCCAAAGGCATCTGCTACCCACTTGCTTGTGACAGCTGCAGCCATAAGAGGTACGATGTACTCCAGGCCTCCAGTCAGCTCAAACATAATCACCACCAGAGAGACTGTCATTCGGGTAACACCACCTGCCAACAAGGAAAGCAGTCAAGTTTCACTCAGTGCTCTTGAAGTATGCATGCTAAGCAATTAATTTATATTTTGGAGCATTACACTCAAAAAGGCATGAGAGTATTCATGCTGACTACTTAGCCCTTACACTTTGTGAAGTATTTTTGGTCTCATTTCACTGAAGAAAGAGATTTTTCATCTACTGCAATTATCAGAAAGATTGAGTGAACTTGCTCAAGCCAAAGATGCTAAAATTGGAAAGTAAATAATGAATGCTAAAAGACTAAGCTATCAAACCAGAAAGCATGCCAAAAAATCAGCTATACTGGATACCTGAGAAACTAGAACAGAATCCTGCCATTAGCCCTCTAAACGGCTCCAAGGATCAGCTAGGTCCCGTGGTTGGGGCAGGCAGGAGAATTGAGAGCTGCCCTTCACACTGGTTTACCTGTCATGTTCATACTGAAGAGATCTTTGGGCATGACATAGTTATAAAATCCTGCATAAGGATAGTTTAGGGCCACTGCAAGAGCTACATTACAGCTTAAAGTCTAGCCTTTGATATCAGTATAACATGCAGTTTGAACTGTATACAACTTGGTTTGAGGCCATCTAGGCATGCAGCTGTAGACAGGCCATAGCTATATTTTTGAATCTAGTCTTTCTGTATTAATTTCATAAGCAAGCTCTTTACTACTTCAGTTTACATTAAAGGATAAAAATAATCATATAACTGTAGACAAGTGTGTATGTCTCACTAAATTATTAGGTAACATTTCTTTGCCTTTGTTCAAAAGGTAAATGTAGTAAGTCTGCTATTTTTAGGCCTAAAAAAACAGCACCACTTTAGATGAGAGAAATCAGCAAACAGGTCATTAACAGATGCTTTTAATCTAGCAGCATACAGGAAAATTAAATTGTTGATTATTCAACACAATGATCCGGATATGACTTTCATCTGAGGAATGCCTTAAACTTCTGACTCCGAAAAGCTGAGAGCAGATACCAGAGTAAGGATCATCTAATACTTGCTCTACATCTTACTCTAAGGGAGACAGATTTTGGGCTTAAGAATGAGCAGTGACCATTTTGCTGTATGTCTCACCATATTACTAAAATCACTGCAACCTGATTTGAACCTTTTGAAAGAGGAAGTGATGGCTGACTAGCAGATCACTTGGAATATCAGAGCAAAATTTTCGTGTGTCATTTCTTTTCTGAACATTAAGATCATTTATAGACAAGAGAAATGCTTTATCCTTTTTGACAGTAAGATTCCTCTTTGTTACTTTAGTATGTCTACAGTGCTGTAGGTGTTCACATCCAAAGGGGCATCCAGACTGCCTTTATGATCTCTGGAGAAAAACAGTCACCTTTGATGCCAAATACATCTGCTAGGTTTTAGAGATTTATTGCCAGATGAGACTGATCTTTCCAGTATCTCATTTTTCTGTATTGACTATGAAGTGTATTAACACAGCTAGCTCAGATGTTGTTGTCTACATTACAGACACTAAATTTAGACAGACAAATCCCACCCTTCCTTTCTCTATAACCGATCACATAAATGATCCTACTTTTCTAACAAGACACTCCAAAACAGAAACTGTTCCAGCTCTTCCCTGAGTACATCTTCCATTTCAAATCTACCCAATTTAACTAATCATGTGTTATGCTTCCCCGCTATTATTTCATCACCTAATGATGGTATCAACGACAACAACAAAAGGAGGGAGAACATACAAGTACAGAATGGGAAAGATATGATAAGGCAAAAACGTGTTCAGATGGTATGCTTGTAACATTCCTGTTGCATCTATGACTAGAAATTTTATGTGTGAGGTATTATTCAATGATCTTGCTTTAATAGTTAACAGATCATTCCTGCTATATACAATAAAGCCTACTGATTGAATGTTATCAGAAATTGACCTATGGTCAAAACAAAAACCAAAAGACAGCCCAGTTGATCATAGTGTGACACACAGACAAAATAAGACCCAGAATATCTACCTCTGTGAAGCTTAAAATTTGGCCAGAGCTGGATATTTTCTTCCCTGCACTGAAAGAGACCAGAGTCTAAACAAGGCAGTAGCTATAGTACAGCTACAGTGAATTTCATTACATGGAAAAAACCCCATCCAAACCAAAACAAGCAAAAAGACTCCTTCTTGGAAACCTGTAGCCTAACTTTGATTTCCTTCTATGTGGTTTTTGGCAGATTGCAAGGAGTAGGCATTAGTGACTACAAGCCTCTGTTTTGTTGATTACTTGGCAGATCACTGGAGAGACCACTTCATTTGAAGAAGCTGCCCATGCTTTAACCCATCACATCTATTATGTCCAGAAATGCCAGCATAGCACCAAACACAAAGCCCTCTCAAACAATTTGTAGGTACCCAAATATCAGTGTTGTCCATGCATGAAGTAATGAGCAGCAGGTACTGTACCCAAACAAGCTGCCGCTCCCACCATAGCATAAAGTCCCGGCGTGACACAGTCTGCCCCAGGCCTGCACCAGTTCCTGAAGATGATCCAGTCATGATGGTGATACGCCAGCTGCTCTACTCCAATCCCAACCATCCTCCCAGCCATGGCTCCAACAGCCATGCTGGGAATGAAGAGGCCTGAAGGAATCTTGAATAAAATATAGACACATGAGCGCCTTGACAAAAATGACCAGTAATGAAATTATTGATCAACCAATTAATTATTAGTGTCAAGAAAATCCAGTTTCCTTATTAAATGCTAGCTCAGAGGCAATAGCCTTTTGGCAGCCTACAGTGATGTTCCTGTGGTCTGAGATAGGTTTCTACAGTGACTGAGTTTGTGTGACTATATGTGTATTAATAGTTTTATAAAATGTTGATGCCCTTTTTAAAAGTAATTTTGAATCCTACCTGCTGCATCACACTGAACTTGATAGACAGTGTTTCTGAATAACAGTCTACTTTTAAAGACAAGATGCTCCTGATTTTGCCTTTATTGCTTCCTCAGCAGGAAGTCAGGAGCTGCTGATGGTTCTGTCATGGGCTTGAGAATAAGCTTAACTGCAAATAACATCTTGATTTCACCCTCTATCACACAGAGTACTTTACAGTTTTATTACTAGTCTTTCAGGCTAAATCAGACCAGATTTTAAATTAAATGTCAAACAGAATAAAATTTTAGAAAAAGCATGCTGATGGCTCAGAGGCAGTTACATCTTCATGTCAGTTTGTTTTATATTTTCCAGGAAGCTCTGTGAGTTGTTGTCTGCTGCATAGACAAGTCACAAATCATTAAAAACCAGAAATTAAGTGAGGAAAAAAAAAAAAAGAGAGAAAAAAATTAAAATTCACTTTGCCATGGCTGAGTGCACTTCCTCCTAGGTGACAAGTGCACCTGTCAAGTTGTTGACAAATTTTCTGGTGGAGAAGGCAACTCAGATCTGTTGCAAGGGTTTGCATGGAGTTTTCATTGTTTTTTTAGAAACAAAAGGTTGTTATATTTTTTTAATTCTGAAAATATACCTTGGGCTTCCTAGACAACTAAACTAACAACCTCAGCATGGCCCCGGGGTGTTAGGGCTGGTAACAGCAGGCACTGTCTTCCCCAGCATATAGTGTTAATTTTGCTGATACAGTTGGATTAAGTCTTCTAGATTTGGTGGGTAAAGCTATTTTGTCTGTTCTTTTACAGGATAGTTGAAATTGTCAATTGCTTCTAACAGATTTTAAATATATAAAATAAATGAAGAACCACATAGCAAATAAAGAACCAAACTCAGAAATTTTTAAACAAATGAACAAGCATAAAACTGGCTGCCAATTTCTGCAGTGAGGGCATCTCATTTCATGTCCTCCTCCAGAAATACTACACCTGCGACATCCTAGTGCTCTTAATCTCCCATTTGTTTTCCCTGCTCAGGGAATCAGCAGGATTCAGTCACTGGTCCTGAGTGGCCTTCTACCGTTTAGTAGTTCTTGTCAATCAGATGCAGAATACATGAAAGAAAAGCAAAACTCCCAACTTCCTACTATATTTTGGATAAAAGGCCTTCTAAAAGATAAACACTGTTCTTGAACTGAGGGTACAAGGGAAAGATGAGATGCTTTAGCTTTGAGTGTGGTATATAGTCTATAACTCAGAAAAACTTCCCATTGTCTGCTGCAATCAGATCCAGAACTAAATGCTCAGATAATGAGAGCTGTAGACAGACAGATATGTGTTTTATACGGGCTCTCGCAATCAGATATATAAAACTCACCACAAACAGCTTTGTATGTATTGAAAGCTTGGATAAATTGTTCTTGGACCTTTCATCACCCATTTATGGGGAGGAGTGGAAGGAAGAAGTTGCAAATCCAGAATAATCAAATTATGCATCTGTCAGTCCTCCCACTCACTCCCTCTTTTTTCCAAGCTCCAGTGCTTAAAAATATTCAAAAACAGAACTTTTCATCTACCTCTATATTTTTGTGAAGTTTTAAATGTGCAAATCAGTGCATTTAAAGCTATTACTTCCCTGAGCATAGCTACCTGGAGGCACAGTAAGACATTAATCCAAGATAAACAACAACATAGTCCATATCCCTGAGAGCACTGAAAGACAGCTGCAGTGGGAATCATCCTGAAAATGCTTATTGGCAACAATTTAAACTCCCACCTAGATTTCTTTTTCACTTAATAAAACCCAGATGACTAGAAGGTGGAAAAGCAGGGCTCATCCCTCTGCTGCGACAGGGGCTGATAGAACAAGGTGCTGGTGGGCCAGTGAACCAGCAGGCATCTCAATGACATCTGTGTGGCTAGGTGTAGGTCAGAGGCACACAAGCTCTGCCAGATAGACTGCAGCTGCTGACAGCAACCCATCCATGCCTCATGCTCACGACAACCTCTGTGCCTGTCCCCGATTTACCTTCATGCCGAAAGTGAATATCGTGATGACAATTTTAAACACCAAAGCCAAGGCGAGCTGCCACATGGCAGTGTAGACTCCAGGACCAGCAGGTCTGTCAGGAATGTCATCCACTGGCCGGGTCATGTTTGGGTCATTGATATAGTCGCAGAGCTGTGAGGACTCCAGGGCACCACAGTCGTTGAAGAGCTCTGAGATCAGCTCACTGGTGCTCCTCCGGGTGTAGGGGTTGGGGTAGGCAATGATGGCAGTGATAGCCGTTATTACTATGACCTCAAGGACTGGGTATTTCCCCAGCCTGGTGGTTTTTCGCCTCCTGCACCAGGCAATGTTGCATCGGATAAAGAGGGTCCCCCACAGGCCACCAAAGACACCAAGAAGGATGAAGGGGAAGAGCTCAGCCATGTACCAGGGGGTGTGGTACTCCACATAGAACAAGACCAGCCGGCTGTTTCCAAAAGGATTGATGGACCTCAGTGTGAAGGCAGCCACAAGAGCAGCAAAAAACGACCTCCAGAGGGTTTTCAGAGGAAAGTAGTAGCTTACCTAAAACCAAGCAGAGACCATAAACACTTCACTGAGTGTGACAGAAGGTGTTTGCTTTAATTAGTCACTAGAGCACTGCTCACAGTAAGCCACTGCTATGTGTTTCATCTGTGACTCCATGTCTGGTTTTACTGGGAACATCAGTCCTTACCACAGCCAAAATGTGTTCACTGAGGTATCAGAAAAGGCATTTTCATATTTCAGATAGGGAGCAGCAACCAGTGAAAAATTGATAAATCTAAATCCAAAGTTGCTGACTAGAGACAGTAAGATGGATTCTCAGCAGCTCAACCCATGCAGCAGCAAGCTGAAAGCTGGAGAAAGCTCTCAGCACAGTGATACATTTCAAGATTAAGTAAATTTGTTTGTTTCCAGAAATCCAGTGCTCTTTTACTCAAAACACCTGGTTATTTCTTATTACTATAAATCAAAGACTGATTTTGTTTTACAGAGAATAATAAGCATAGAAATATTTGAAAAATAAAGAAAAATATTAGAAATAGGCATCCAGTAAAAGTATATTTATTGAAGCAAGTGAACTGCCAGGTCTTACCTCTTCCAGACTAAAAAGCACACCTCCAATTGGAGCCCCAAAGGCAACAGAAACTCCTGCGGCAGCTGCCGCTGAGAGCACCTACAAAGCAAATATTTGCATACAGGACATAAGTCCTTTGAAACACTGAGTATCAGGACAGGGAAATTAGAGATAATTTGAGTCAGTCTCACCTCTCTCCTCTTTCCTTCATTCTTGCTGTACTTTGAAAAAAGACTGCTGAAGAAGTTTCCGCAGCAACAGGCCACATGGACTAATGGCCCCTCTTTCCCAAGGCTGAGGCCTGAAGATACCACCAGAACCAAGGTGACTGTTTTGATTAAAAGTGTCCACTTGCCCAGGTAGCCCCTAATAATGAACCCACTCAAGATGGTTTTTATCTGGAAAGCAGGAAGAACATGTTGAAGAGCTGAAGAAACCTTTCCTACACTGAACTTGCAAATGGAGTTAAAACCCTAGCAGAGTTTTAAAAAATTGCAGACTGCTCGCAAAGAGACAGTGACAGAGAGAAAGAAACCATAGGTAGCGCAAGTTTCCCACAGTGATAGCTGAGCAGGGGTTAAGCAGACCACACTTTTACTGTTCTTATGGGTGGTCCCCTGCACCGGTAAGGAGTCTCACAGAGATCAACAGAAATACGAAACGCTTACATATCTCCTTGGCTTACAGGATCAGAGTTAAACTAGACCCAACTTTAACAAAGCAGAAAAAAAGCAAATAAACAACCACAGATTTTTCCCAGTTAAAACAAGAAAAAAAAATGTTCTAAATATTTGGAGTGGCCATGTCATAAAAGCATACAAGTATTATAAAATGCGAAAGTCCAACAGATCTTATTTTTACACATTTCTTCTAAATTTTGCATGTGAATGACTAGAATAGAGCATAAAGCACGTGCATGACACACAGGCTGCAGGGTGGGATTTGGATTTGGACTCTAGCCCTGGAAATGGGCTGGAGCTGAGCACCACCTCACATGAGAGATTTACCACTGGAAAACTTAGATTTACAGTTAAATATGAAAACTTTTAAAAAACACAGATACATCAAACATGTAACAAACACACACATGTGACTACTTTGAAATTATGGAAATTATTTAAATATTTCAAATTATTTGGGGTGGGTGAGGGGTGTCCTAATTGGCTATGAAACATTTGGATGCTTCTCCTAGAGAAGAAGAAAAGAAGAATGCCAAGATTTCTAAAATTTGAACTGTTGACACTGTCTGCTAGATTCCTAAGTAATAATTGCAGTGGTTCTATAGCATTTTTAACAGAAGATTGCCCTGATTTAAAAATTTTTCAGTCCCTACGCTGCTTGAATTACAGGGTTTCCCATTTTAACAGCTTAAATAGGGACTGAGGCTCCATATGTAAAATACTGAAAACCAAGTAGAGATTTTGGCTGCCATAATGCTGTCTTACCAGCATGGCGTTGTGTACAAGGACATGGTTTGCAGAAGATGGATGCCAGACACTTTTCAGACATTCCAAATAATGGGCATCTCACATCTTCAGTAGCTTAGGAAACCTTTGCTTTGTGCCCTCCCTCTTCATTTTATTTTGATTTTATTTAAAGCCTAGGCTAGAAAATGACTGGATTTGTAACTGGCCCAAGTAATTTCATCCAAGGAAAATCCTATATAATCTTCTAATGACTATGTGTCTCAGCCATAAAAAGTTGGGAGTCCATAAAGTGATAACTGGGAGATGTTGATTTTTAATTCAAACTTTGACAATGAAGAACTACGTACATAACCTGTCACAGTGGCATGTGAACATTTGCTGCTATGAAAAATTTAGATGGGCACCATAAAGGCATGTTAGACAAAGGAATGAAGGAAGATGAGATACAAAGACAATCTTGTTGTTCCTATGCTATCTCATAGTACAGTTCTGGAATGGGAAAATGTGGCTAATTATCATTTCTTTGTTTTGTTTGGTATTTGGATATTCACAAAGAGAAACTCACCTCTGGGATTCCAGAGCCACAGGCATAGGGAGCAAACACTCTGACCAGGGAGACTGCCAGGAAAGCAAAACATAGAGCCCACATAATGTATAGAAAATAGTTTAGAATGTAAGCACTTGCACCCTAGAAAAATAACAGTAACAAACATTGTTAGACAAATAAAGGTTGGTAAATCTTATGCTTCTACTAGGGATCATGATGGCATGGAGCCTGGTCTTCTCCTTTACATGCTAGCTGCTGCTTTTCCTCAGGAAGGACTAATGATTTTACATACTCCAACAATTTTATTACTCATAGGAAGAAGCAGCATACTAACATATACCTAGCCCAATCTCTACACTCTGTCTGCAAGGGACCCAAACACCTTAAACAGAGCATCTTTCAAGCACTGAAAAATTAAGCCAACCACAAAAACTTCCAAAACATCAAACAAATCTGTCATAAGGGCAAAAGTATATGGTGATTAAAAAGCACCCAATGAGGAATCTGCTGTGATCATACCATGGGGATGAGACCCTAATACATCTCTGTCTGGGGGCTGGTATTCAAAGCCCAACTCTCCATGCAGATGCTGATCTTTTCAAATGACATCGCTGTGTACATAAGTAGCTAGTTCAATTCACAAATGGGAAGGGTAAAACCGTAACTAAATTCTTTCTATATGATGCTATCTATGATAGGGTTGAGACTCATTTGAAAACACAATAGTTTAGCAAATCTCACTCAGACACATCTCAGTCATTTTCACCCTCTTATTTTAGAAGCATTCCAGTCAATAATAAAACTTGTCTTTAAACTGACCAGCTTGGCTTTACTGACAGAATGGAAATGCTAATGATCATTAGCAACAGCTGACTGTGCAGCACCGTAATGAAAATACAGTCAGTTGTGACTTTCAAGCTTTCCACCTGTCTCCAATGGTCAAGTCAAAACTGTTGTTAAAATCTGCCTTAGAATACCATTCCCTCTTCACAAGCATTATTTTTTATGGTTAATTTCAAAAACCCCACCCACACAGGCAAAAGAGAATCTAGTCAGAGGCAACAAATTGACACAAGGGAGCTTAAGCCTTCAAACTATTTCCTCTAGCAACATGACACTACAGAATAAGAAAAAGAGATGAACCTCAGTGCATGAATTGGTACGAATCCTTCACCTTTAAGTGAACTCTTCCTACTGGATGCAATCCCAGCTGCTCAAGAACATCAGGGCCCCTGTCTTTGCTCTGCAGGACAGCAGCCTGGATATCAACATTATGATAAATCAAGTAGGAAAGCAGGCATTAATCAGTTGTAGTGTGTCCTCAGTTAACAGAGCTGGCCAAGCCCAGTTTCCAGTCGTAAAAATCCTAGAGCTGAAAAGTCTCCCTGTTTGCAAGCCTGCAAGGAATCAACCTTTAATGGTACCAATGCTTGATAGCCTCATTTTCCACTCTCTGCCCAACTGAAAAGACAATAGAAGAACCACTGCCCTTATCTTTATGGATATATTTGAAAGAAGGGCAATTTGTTAAGATGCTCTTGTGCTTGCTGAAGTTAGCAGCTGACTTTGCTGATAAGAGCAGAAGAGTAATATGATGCCATCCCCAGTGCCCTGAGACTAAGCAGTCATGGATCCCACCCGCACTTACAATGATTGACATTGATCTGTAGTAACCATTGATCTTTGTTGCTACAGCTGAAGACAGTCCCATGAATGTCTTCTCCTAGTGCTTTCAATTACAAACAGCTATGACAATATTTACTCTTCCTCTAGAGAAACCTCTGGATATGTTGCCCAGGGCAAAATTCTCCTGTCAGTGTGAACCTGGAGTAACTCCAAAAACGACCAACCAATGCCATTACCATAATCTGGCCCTACAAAGCTGAGCAAAAGCTGTAGTTTTGCTTCTAAATTCACTCGTGTCAAATTAACTTTGTTTCTTTTTACTTCTTTCACATCTCAGAAGTCATATGAAAACTACGTCAGATGGTTACTACAATCACATATACACCTACAGCATTGTGGCAGGACCCCACAGGAGTCTATATGGCCAGTTCAGTCTTATCTCTTGGGACAACTCTCACTGTTACGTTTTCCAGATATCTGGCATTCTGCAGGTTCAGTTGCAGAAGTTTATAATAATTATTAATAAGAAAACCTTTGGGAATGAAGTAGTAGTTACTCAGTATAGCAAATGGCTCATTTCTCATTCATTACATGCCATAATGAAGGCCCTGAATCAGTAGAAGTCTGAAGCATGTACACTGGAATCAGAGATCAAAAAAACTCATCAGCAGAGATGATCCTGCTAAAACCTCTTCCATTACTGGCTCAAAGGACTCACCCTGGCAGCAGTAGTAATGAAGCAAGTAGGGGAACTGAGTAAAATTTTGTATTTTAGTTTGCAAGACCAAGCAGTATGTTGGATCTGGTGTCAGTCCTGTTTAGGTACAAACAGAAACAACAACCCTCACAAACTCAGAATACTGAAATAAACCCCACCCCTCGGGATGCCATGGGGATCTCACAGCTTGCAGACTCCCTCCTGTGGATGGTACAGCAATGGGTATCCTCAAGGCCCTCAAGACTGACAGATTCAAGGCTGCAAAATTGGGAAGTGGGTTCCAGGTACAGAGGCCCTTCCTTGTCTTGCAGGTCTCCACTTCATGACAGGAGATCCAGAAGCCCTGGGATGGGAATCCAGTCCTTTGCTGGATCCAGTGTCACAAACCATGGAAGACACAGGGTCCTTTCCTCTAACCTGAATAGGTGTAAGGCACCAGAAATGGGGTTCTCAGCTCCAGTGAAGTTGAGGTTGGGACCAAGCTGGATCTGCAGAAAAGGGAAGCTCCAGGTCACCAGATATTGGCTAGAGATCTAGCTGAAGTGGGTGTCATCTGATGTGCTTTAACACATCCACTCCTCCAGTGAATTTGAAGTTTTGAAATCCTCTCTCATCAAAAATCTCTTCACCTGCTCTTTGAAAGCAGTTCAGGACCAGAGGGATGAAGAACCTAATTGGCCTACAAAACAGTGATTAGGGAAGAAAACATAGCCTGGTATGTGTCTGCTGTGCTATTATGTTTTCCATAATCATTTACATCAAGATCTGCTTTGGGCTTATTTTGTAGGAGGACTAGAATGAAAATATTTTTCAAGAAATGCCATAGGATATGTCACAATTCTCAGGGAGAACATATGTACGGGGTGTATCACAGCCATAAACTGAAAAAAACTCAAGAAAGAACTGATATAAATCTTAGCCCTCAAAATGTCAAATTTAGTTGGCTGTGATGAGAGAGAGTCACAGTCATGCTTTAAAAAAGAAGACATGTCTGACCAGAGTACCTTTAGGGAAACTGTTCCAAATACTTTTTGTCTAAAACATGCTCCAAACTAGTACTTCTGCGCTGTGCTGTTTTAGAGGGCTGTTATGCAAATGTTGGGCACAAAGTGAAGCAACATACAAAAAAACAAACAAAAAACCACACACACAAAAAAAAAAAAAGGCAAAATTATCCTGAAACTCAGTCAAATTCAGTATAATTTGATCCCTCCTAGAGTCCTCTACAGCTACAGGAATAATGCAAAACTTGCCCATATCATAAGCGTTTTTCTAGCAAACAGAATCATTACTTTCCATATTCACATTTTTGTTGGGCTTTGCCTGGGATTTTAATGTGACAATAATAGACAACTATATTATTAATATTTACAGTATTCATTGGGCCATGGCAGCCAGAAACCCACATATCTTAGAGGCCCTTTTGTTTTGAGAAAGAGCCTAAAACTATGCCAAGATTAACCTTTTTTTTTTTTTCTCCACTGTGTCAGTACACTAGGAGGCGAGAAGCACAGTCCGAATGCAGACTGAGTAAAGTTTCACAGTGCCCACCTAGATGATACCTTTCTTATAGGCCACAGCATACAAGTTGTGTCTGCTGATTTTGAGTAGCAAGTGAAAGCAATAAATTTTCCCAAGGGTATGTTCCATTTATATATTCCAGCTTTTCAGAGTAACAGCATGTCAAACACATGCACAGGATTTCCAAATCCCATAACAATTGTAACAGTCTCCTCTTTTTTTCCCTTCCCACATTTTTTTGTTCTCTTAAATTCCAACATTGCCACCAGCCCTGCAACTTTATACCAGGGTAGTATTTCTTCACTGTTACAAAGACACAACCACCCAAACCGTCTCTTGATGAAGACAGGTGCAAACCTAGCAAAGCTCTGCCAGTGGGAAGCTTGGAACCATGGACTGGCAACGGCACAGAGAGATTTTGCCTGTGATTAAATGGTGGGAATATTCAGGAAGAGAGAACACCCCACTACTTTCACTACGGTTAATCAGAACTATGGAAAATTGGGCTACACATTCACAGGCACTCTCATCTATTACTACTTGTACTGTAAACCTACAACAGAGAGATTGTCAACCATTTTTTAATTGCCTGGCTGGAGACGATTTGTCTCATGGAAGTATGTATTTTCTTCTGCTATTATTGAACAAACTGCATTACCAGATTATTTTTTTTTACTTAAGCCAGTTCTCTTCAAAGCCACATTTATCCCACCTCCATGTCATATTTAATTTTTGTCATATTCAAGCCACCTGCAGAACCAGGGAGGAGGGGGGATTCAAGACAATAATTCTGCCAAAAATATCTGAGTTGTGAAGAGGTCAATATATTGAACAGCTCAGGTTGAAAACAAACCATCCTTTTTTGTACTTTTTATAAAAGTATTATCTGCTAAGAGGAACAAAAAGGCTTCTTTTGATTGTCTTCAAAATGAAACTTTGACCTGCTTTGCTTTGAAACAGCATTCTTTGTATTTAAAATTACTACAATTTTGGAAAAAAAAAAAAAAAAGGAGGTATAGAAAAAAATCTTAAAATATGTTTCATGTCAGTCCAGAAGAGCTTTTTCCCTTCCTGTCCTCTCCCCCTGCAAATTTTTCACTTTGGCCATCTCCCAGGGAGCCCATTATTTCCCCAGCTTTCTGCGCTAGCTAAATATTTTGCTATCTGATAGAGAAACTGATTTCAAGAGTATAACAAGCAGTTCTTATGCAGCTCGCACTACTACTCACAGTATCTGAATACATAAAAACCATCTGCAATCCTAAAAAATTTACTCTTAAATGTATTTGTCAGAGATCATCTTTTTTGTCCCATAAAATTCTGTTTAAAAGAAAAAAATCAGATAGCAGCTCAGGTCCCCCAATGATTATGTCATGAGTCCTATGAAAAACTTTTGGTCTAGTACTGATAAAAAGAGAGAGCGATCTCACAGCTTTCCAATTTCCATCACACATGACACTGAAACAATAGGACCTCTTCCAAGTTAAGCAGATATAGCTTGTGGAAATGTCTTCTTTTGCAGTGTGCCCAGTTCATTATTTTCTCTTTCAGAGAAACTCTCTGGAGGGAACATCAGCAAGCATGAAAAAAAAGGCATTCCCCAGCCTTCTGTGACCCCAACCTAATCAGGTCTCCCGTACCTCAGACTGGCTTACAAGAAGTTCAGACCATTTCTGCCACTGGGGACATTTGTCCCTGTCATCGAAGGTAGTTTCATTAGATGTCCAGCAGCACTGCTCGTGGCTGTACCAGAAGGCAGACAGGCAGACACCCTCTTTCAGGTCTGTCATCCAATCCACAGCTAAATCTATCACTCCAGCTAACGTGCCTGGGAAAAGAAATGCAGAAAAAGAAACCGTGGCATTAAAAGATATCAAGTTGCAAGGAGAAAACCATGATTTGGGGAAGCAGCTGCAGTGTAAGCATGAATATACTGAAGAAGTGGGAACAACAATGAGTTTGCAAAGAAACAGCCACACCAACTTGCTGTCTGACCTTCAGTGCTCTCTCATAAGCTTTTATTTTAAATATTATCATTTTCATACTGACTGGCTGACAAACAGGGAAGGCGTAATCCTGTTGCCCGTCCCAGGCAGGTGCACCGTTTGGCTGAGCTAAGGAGAACTTCTATGAACTATGCACACACTGAGCAGCAGTTCTCAAGGCACACTGTGTATATTTCAGGGGTACGGGAGGAGGAAGGTACCATATGTTTTCCTACAGCCTTACTGGTCCCAATGCAGCAACCTTTTAGAAGGAAGATTCCAGTACAGAAATAATATAGATGCCAAATTCTGACTTATGAACTTAACGGAATGGGGCTCTCGATCTGCACATTCATCAGCGATCCAAACATCCAGAACAAAATTATCCTTCTAGACCTGTCTGTACCAAAAGGACCCTTGTTTCAGTTTTTCCCCGGTAACTACACAGAGCTACAGCGACACCCGGTGGCCACCAGCCACAGACACTGGTAAAATAGATGGGGCCAGATCCCAAGGAAAGAAAATCCCGCTTTTCTAGGGCATTTGCTCTGCAGGGATAACAACCTGCCCCAGGACCAGCACCCTCACAGCAGATGTGCCCTGACGGACGCAGCACCAGCAGGACGGGGAGGCTGGGGGCAGCCAGGCCACCAAAAGGCAGACCTTCCTCCTGTCCCTCGGGGCATTGTTTCTGGAAAGCGTTAAACCACCAACTGATAGGAAAAAAAGTCATGTAGTGTTTTCTAAACCCCTCTCACAATGGAAAGTAGCAGTCAACACTTTTACTGGTAATCGTTAATACAGTTTCAGGAAACTGTTAATGAGTTTGAACAGAAGTCATTGGTCATTTCAGTAGAACTAAAACATTGGGAAAATGTTGTGGAAAATGCAAATTGGTTTGCTTTTCTTTTTCCGAAACTTGTAGCTTTGTGAGTCCTGCTAAAAATGCAATTACATGAAGCAGGGATGGGGGCTGCTCCCCTTTCCCTGAGCAGCTGGGCAGACAGGTGGATTCAAGAGCCAGTGTATTTGATGTGGAAATAAAGTTTTCTGCTTTTCATTCCTGTGAAAGAGGGAAAAAACCCACAACATTTCAAATAATTCAGGCATATGTAACCTGTTTTTTTAATTCCACAGAACAGAAAAATCCTACAAGCGTTCACAGAGCCTTACACATATCTTCTCACTCCCTCAAGAAAAATACTTGTCACCACACTGACAAGTGATGTGACTTGTTTTGCAGGGACAAATTTTTGTTGTGTAGGAATAATCTGAAGAACTAAACAGATAGACTAGACAAGATCACAAAAAAAAAAAGGCTGCAGAAGGGAGTAATTATGTCTGTGCCAATTATTTTCCTTTATGAAGATGTTGGCTTTCTCTTGCTTACTCTTTTCCATTTTCCCAAGTTTCTATGGAAACAGTGAATCATATTCTTAGATGATGATAAATCACTGTGTTGCTACTAACGTCAGCATGCGTAGCTTACTGAGTTTTGCAGTAAACTCTAAATCCTCCTCCAATTTTCTGAAATGAAACTTTATAGTTTCACTTAGGAAATAGTACAGAGAATTCTTAGCCCTTGGCCATTAGCACCAAATGATGTGCCTCCTACATCTCTTGATGGACCTTTATCACCCTCTGCAGTTACCCCAGTCTTCAAAGCTCAAATCACAGTTATTCAGCCAACTGAATATTAATGATACCTAGCAGAAGGTGCAAAGGAAGGCAGATTTTTGAATGTTTTTTTCCCCAATAAAGTTAATAAATAGAGTGAGGAACAAATACTCAGTTCTCTAATACAACCAGCTCACATGCACCACAGTGCCTCTAGAAAAAAAAAAAAAAAAAAAAAAAAAACCTTTTGACAAATGCTTTGGGGTCCACACAAAGAGGAAAATGCTACACGCTTTACAGAGAAAAAAATCTTGCCGAATAAGAGTGCAATAGCTAATGCTTCACAAGTCAAGTGACCAGGGCTAGTATTTTTTCAAGTTCTGAATCGCTGCAAATTTAAGTTAAACTAATGGAAGCTGCAGAGTGTTCAGCATCTCAGAAAGTCAAGCCTCTAATTTCTGGTGCTTATCACAGCTGTCTAGACATCACTGCACCTCTGCAATATAGCATAAGTTTATTTCCCTACATCTCTCTTCATCAAAGGAACTGAATTTGTTCCTTCTTCCATGTAACCTCCTGCCTGGACTGAAAAATAATGAAGTACTCAAAGCCAAGAAATGCTGAACTTCATTTTAGATATTAGCCTTTTACCTCCCTCCTTTTTCTTTGGTTGATGATGGCCAATACTCATTATTTACAATGCCCTAATGAGAATGCTAAAAGTTTGCTTTGCTTTGAAATCATATTTTTCCCAATCCACTTGTGTCAGAAAAGTGCATCACCTAAGTGGCATGGCACTGAATTACAGAGACTTTTACACATGCAGCTTCAGTACTGGAGTGTTTCAGTGTTAGTACAATAGTACTTTTTGTCACATAGCTTTAGAAAACACAGACTCTTTTGCTGATAAATAGCATCCACCTTCAGCTGGCTCATAATGGTTAGGTTGTGGGATGGCCACTGGTTTGCAGGCAGGATGGGCAAAGTAAAAACTCAGAATTCCTTAAAAATGAGTGCTTAAAAATTTGGCACTCGCACCCAAAATTTTTAGGGTCATTTCCCCATACATTGTTTTGTATTTCTCAAGAAAGTGTACAAACTTTCTGACTGAGACAGGCCCAGGTAGTATCTTTGTCTGGAGCATCCTGTGAGCAGTTTCCATCCGATTTTCACACCAAGCACCATTCATGGGTGTTACATGTTGGACTGTGGCAACAGCGAGGGGCTCTGCTCAGGCTAAGTTACATGTGCACATTCACTTGTGAAACTTTAGTCTGATCTCATACAGCTGCTGTTACATTCTTAATACACTTCAGCATTACTCTAAACATACAGCTCTAACTCTGAAGCTGACTTAGCTGTGAGCAGGAAGACAGAGAAGACCCTCTCAAGAGGTCTCATTCCCATCTATGCTTTTTCTGGCACTAATGATAGATGTGTGTCCAACGACACTCCAAAAAAGGTATGAGTGAGGGCTACTGCCAAACAGGATGGTCCTTTCCTTCCTCCCTCCATCAATTCTTTTCTGTCAACAATACTCTGATTGCTTGCGGCCCTATGGTGACCAACCCCGATGAGCCCACTGATCAATTCAAAACTAATCTGGTCAAAACCCACTTTTTCTGTCAGGTTGATCCTATATCCAACTCCCCTGTGCAGATGCACATGCACAAGACAACAGGGCCTGGTGACAGGGACAGCGGAGGGCAGGAATTACTACTTTTGACCACATCACCTTGCACTGGCTGTGGAGGTGCAGCTTTTTCAGTGTTGCAAAACCTGAAAGATTCAGTTGACTAGATGGGTGGGATTTAGGCTTCTAGATCAGTTAAACTCACATCCTGGGCTTAGGTAACTAACTCTTCCTTTAGAAACACATGGAAGCCCTGCCATCCCCTTCCCCAGTAGTCCCACCTTGCTGCCCTCCATCCCCAGCACAGGGGCAGGAGGGGCAGGGTGCTCTGCAAGACCCTCACACCCTTGGTACTGCTGCTGCTGCTTCCCTCCTCCTCTCCCACTCCTTGTCACATCCTCTCCTTGCCCCTGGCAATGCCTGGGCTCAGCTGCCTAGGAGCTCACCCAGTGTCCTTGTGGCTGAGGCAGGCTGCTCCGCTTGGAGCAATGGTAGCTTCTGCCTGTTCAGCAGGGAAAGAGGGACCATGAAGGAGCTAGACTAGTCCACACAAACCTGTGTGATCATGCAGATGCCCTCGTGGCAGGCCAGCTTCTGTGAGCAGGCAATATTTCAAATAGAGAGGGAAGTTATGTGAAGTACCTCGACTGCACCACCAACCTCAAATCTTCCCTCCCCAAACCTCATTAAGAAACCTCATCAATAATCGCCCCATTCATCAAAGAGGTGTTGACCCCTCGCTGAGGTTGAGATGGTGGCTGTCCCAGAAATGCTGAAGGCACAGAACACATGTCATTTCAACAGCAGACAGAAAGAGTCTACAGGGCTCAGCCCAGATCATAACCATGTAGGTAATTTTTGTTCTCTAGTTGATTCACATGTCTTTGCCCCACTTTAAAAGCAGACTAATTTGATTTAACTCTCTGAGGTAAAATATGATGCTCTGCACCCGTGTCACTGAAAATGTTGCAAAAGCTAACACATCTCATCTGCAGCTTATCCTCGACCTCTGTATCCAAGCTGGATGTAACAGCATTAGAGCTTATCAGAGGTCAGCAGCTCTGGCTTTCAACAACCTTGAGGATTTCAGAATGGTGTTTCATTGCAAACTGGAACTGAAACAAACCTTGGATATTTTTACTGAAATGGGAGTGTGTGAGTGTATACCATTCCCTGTATAAGTGAGGAGATTACTAATCAGCTTGTGGGAGGTCATTAGAGCCCTCATGGGCTTGCTCTAACTTTATTTGCAAACAGAATTCTCCATCCCAAATGAGGCCAACCTTGGCCTTCAGGCAGAGTCCAGCAGCCCTGGCAGCCTGTAAGACTCTCTTTTCATCTCACCTTCCCATCAAACCTTTTGTGGAAATAAGTGTATCTCTACAAAATAACATAATTTGCCAAAAATGTCACTTCAGCAGTGTTTTCTCAAGAACCTTCTCAGTACTTCTGAGGCTCCTGAGCAACTGTAATAAACATATTAACTTGACAGTTGGTAAGCTGGAAATTCACACCATTTGGAAATTGTGAAACTTTACATCATGCTTTTACCAAGCAGCGTGATACAACAGCACCCTGACATCACTGAAAAAGCATTAAAAAATGGCAGCTGTTTCAACTTGGTAAGAGAAGTGTAGCTTTCCAAGTTGGAAGATGTGCTAAACTGGGCAGAAGACAGGAGCAATTTGGGAAATTAATGAATTTGCCATATGAGTTTGAGCAGGCTGTTAAATATGTAATGTCTGTCTGGCCTGGAAGCAGATCTGAAACAGAGTCTGAAACTGTATTTTCCCTTCATGCATATATAAAGAAGATAACCCAGTGGATATAGCAATTGACAAAGCTCCCCTTTGAGTGTCCACAACTAACATTTTCCCCACATCATAGTACCTACTTGCAGAATTAAAGTAACTGAAGACAAGAAAAAGAATTCCTACCAATAAAACTGACTTCTGTGAATTAAAGATTCAGAAGGTCAAAGTAGCCCATTGAGTGTAAAGCACTCAGATGCATATTTCCAAAAGCAGTAGAAGAATCCCCACTAGTGAACAACATTGTTTCTAGGTCAGCACTCAGCAGGAGACTTTGCAAGTGGGTATTTTTATGAAGCATAATAACTGCATGGATGCATAGCCGTCTTTTTACCTTGAAACATCAGCGGAGAGACAATGAAGAAGAGAAGCAGATGGCACTGCAGCAAACTTGGATGAGATGGTTTCGGGCATAACTGTAATGCTAACACACACATACCTGCCAATAGTCCTATGAGAAGCATTACAACCCATCCCGACCAGGCATCCAGCAAACTTTTGATGAACTCCCATATGGATTCCTTACTTTTGCTTGTAATCTGAAATTAAACAAATATAGAGATATGTTGTTAATTCAGGCTGACACAGTTTTAGTGTATAACGTTTAAATCAAAAAACTTTTAACCTTCTAGAAGATATATACAATTACTCTGCTTCCCCCAGTCCCAATCAGTTTTTAAAGATGATCTGCTGATTAAGCTGCTGGAAGCCCTTTCATATTTACAAACTCAAGATATACCACATCCATATTTTCAGAAGACCTCCTCAAGTCATAGAACAAATTAGGAAGCTATACCTTTGGAAACTGCTTGTTTTTCTCACCACCAGGACGGCTGTAACCCAGGGACTACGATATATCAAAGCCGATGCCTTTACCTTTCTATGGCGGTCAGTGTCACGTGATTTCTCCCTCAACCAGTCAATGGTGTGGAAATCTTCGTAAGTCCCAACATCAGGGAAAGGCTCATCCAGAAAATCCATCAGGTTGCCAGAACCGTTCATGTCTCCTGCATTGACCATATTAGGGTCTGCATGTAGAAGAAAAACCAGTATGTCAATGAATTCATGCAGCTTTGCCAGACATTTCAGAATCAAGTTTTCCAAAATACCTCCACAAACCACAGTCAAGAGAGCATGAGTCAGTATCTCGTGGGCACTTACTGAAATCTATGCATTGCCACTAGAAAAAGTATTTTGCTGAAGACTACTTCAGCAGCTTAGCAAACATTAAAAAGCACATGCAAAAGGCACAGTGTCAAAGTGCATAAATACCACCTTTCCTGAAAACAGCCTGAGAACCCAGGATGTTTCTGGACATTTCTGCAATGATATATCCCGATCACATGTTGGAAGAAGTTCCCTGCCTGCAGTGAGGTCATCAAGTGGACAAAGTCACCAGCTCAGAAAACAAATGAGAATACACTACAATTTACCATCCATCATGAACTGCAGATCTTACATCGTACCATTAGTCATAACACTGCAGTGTTGTCTAGTTTTGCATACTCAAAGCTCCCTGCTTTAATCTTTTTTCCTCCCACTGCTCAGAAGGCAAAGCTCAAGATCACAGTACGTCTGCTCTGTGTCAAGTCTGGAAATGCAGTATCTTCTTGAAATTTAAGGGCAGGAGCAAGACTATTCTTGGGAGAATATGAGTGGTTACCTTCTGTCCCATATATAAACTTTCCAAATTTGCTTTTAAGAAAGCAAGGGGAGAAACAGTCACTACATTTCCTGCTAGAGCACAAGAGGAAATGTAAAGATGCCTATCCCCAATCTCTAACAAGCAGTTACCAGATGCATTTGATGGTTAAAAAGGACATCAAAGTAGACAGTGAAATAATATACACTTTAGAGTATGGTGCACAGGCTGAGCAGACATTTTCAGCCCAGCAGGTTTTGGGGGCATGTTCTCTGGATTTACAGACAACAGATATGAAAGCAGAGAAACATCCATGCCCATTGCTCTGAAGCCCTGGAATTTACACCTTGTTCATGCAATGCACATAAGCAAAGCATGAAGAAGTTTACTCATAACCACCATACCTCTCTTTCCTACAGGGAGCTCAGCAACATCTGACTAGGTGCAAAAATGAATGTCACCTCCTTTAAAGGTCAGGTCCCAAAGTAGTCGCTAATATGACAAGCTCCAGAAATGGCTGATATCATTCCCAATGAGAGGAGCATTTAGCAGCATGAGAATATATTAAATGAAGTAGTTCAGACACACAGGGTTGGATTCATCCAACTTAACTTCAGACATCTGAAAGCTTGGTGTCTGGACTGTAAGAACCATATAGGCTGCCTCTAGAGACAGAGAAAGATGGTGTAAGGGGGGTGTGTGTGTGGGGGGGGGTGTGTGTGTGCCTGCTCCTTTAAAGGTATCTGTTCCTTTTTCAATGCAACAAGTGATAGTAAGAAAAGGAGAAAGCCATGAACAAGAACACAGAGGGACACAAACCTGATGCAAATTATAAGGGAGGCGTGATGGGAACCAAACCTGGTCAGTCACAGTCACTGATGAGGGCATGTGAGAGTGCGAAAATGTCTATTCCAGTGAGGTTGTCTGATGGCGGACCTTGTCATTTGGGAAACTATGGGAAAAAGAGGGGAAATCTGAAACAAAATACACAGACACACAGACGTGACAAAGCAAACATGGAGACCACGACAAGAAACAAATCTCACCACTCACACTAACTGAAGAGCTATTAATTGTGTGTGTGTACCTCTGGGGTACATGCTCAGCTTTGCTATTGGTTGAATCTGCACATGGGAAAGTGACAGCCATGTTCCCCGGAGCGGACAGAGACCTCAGGTCTGCAGGATGGGCTCCAGAAGCTGGCAGGACAGTCCTGGGACAGGGTGGCTGGAGGAGGCAGCTGTGCACTTCTACATCACTTAAAGCATTGCTCTAAAGAGTGATTATTCCCATCCATACTAAAATAGATGTCCTGGGAAACAGGGTCTTCCAGAGAGTACCTAGGGTTTGTAATCTTAAAAGGCAAATTTAGAAAAAAACAGCTAACAGGGGGTTACAAGAAAAAAAAACATGTGAAAACACATAAGAAAAAGTGGGGACAGATACAGACTTTAGGGGTTTTATAGAACTGCCTGTGCAGAGACTGTAGCTCCTTGACAGACACAAGACAACTTTTGCAAATCACTGGTAAGCCTAGCATGGTACTAACGACTGCTACCCACTTTCCTCCATCAAGTAGCAAAATGAGGCTTGGATGAGTAAAGAATTTAGATCTTTGAATCTGTGAGAAAGTTTCCCAATTCTGTAACTGGAACAGACACAAATATGTCAGATAAGCTTTTAATCAACTGTTCATACACCCTGCTGTTCCGCTTGGCCCTCTTTATTTACTGCCTTTTTTTTCCCCTGGCCCCCTTTATTTACTGCGTTTTTTTCCCCCCCCCCTCTCTATTTTCAACTGTTTTACTTCAAACCTCTCAATTTAATTTTTTTTCCCTGGTGGGGACTTTAGGGATGTAACAAGCGTGAATACTCAGCTTTGTCAGTGTCTGCTCTTTGCACTCCACGGGGTAGGACTTTTTGGACGACACAGACAATGTGCTCAGCACAAGTAGCTGAGAAAAGCATTATCTTACAGGCAACCAGCAGGTCACCATTATAATGCCATAGAAGCCCTTTTAAGTGCAGAAATCAAGCAATCTCCAAGCACCGTGGCACGTTTGTCTGAAAGAGAATCAAGCAAGGCAGCTGCAGCCTGGGGAAGGAAACCAAATGCAGAGCAGGTGTCCCACATGGCACTGCTGAGCACAAACAAGCTGCCGCAGGATTGAGGCAATTTAAGAAGCAGCAGGTAAGAGGAGTGACAATTGAGAAGAGCAATACTTCGCCAGACAGATGAGAGCACACTCCTACAGGTGCTAAGGGAAATTAGAATCTGAAGGTGAGATCCTGTGACTGACACCAGGGAGCTGAAGTTGCAAGCGCACCTTGAGTTCAGTGGCTTGTGAAGCATGACCGAGGGCTGGAATGGGAAACTGAAATGAGGTTAAAGGGTTAGACCATGCTATTATTTTGTAATGCTGTGATATTTTGCAGATCATTTACATCACTCTATTCTTCCCACACAGTGAAGAAGGACCTGTAAGGAACATGCAGTTCAGACTGCTTGCCTGCACGAAGCAGCCCCCCTTGCTACATAAACAAACTTCTGGGAACTCGAGCTGAAAGCATGGCAAGTTTTTCTTAATACAAGAAAACTACCCAACATGCTAGTTATATCACATAAAAAATAGCGCTTTAAGTATGTTGTCAGTGCCCAGCACATGACAGCATTGTGATGGATAATACCAGTCCAGACCACAAGTATGTAGGATAATTACAAACTCAGCCTGGATCTACTCCAAAAATGCATGCTACACAATACGTCCAGGGAGAGAAAAATGTGCTAGAAACCGCAGGGCCACAGAAGACTAAGAAAACAAACAAACTTTGAACTCTAGGTAGCAAACCAATACCTGGAAATTACACCTACCTGGATGATTATCAGCCTTAAAGTTCACTTCGGTTACTACTCTTTTGAAAGCAGAGATGTGAAATCAGATTATACAAAAAACAATTTTAGTAAATAAAACTTAGCTACAGCACTTTTGAACTGAGTACTACACAGTTCCCATCTTATGTCCTAGCACTAAGCCCCTTAAGTATCATTTTGTCTTTATTTTGCATTTATTTATCTCACCTTACTTCGGCATCTGAAATAGTTATCTCCAAAATTTATTTCAGGATAAGCCAACTTGCCCTCTTAGAGGGCAGTTCTGCCAGCAGAGCTAGAGACTTACACAAATAACTCAGATCTAGATATTATAATTCAACACACGTAACTTAAGGGCAAATTAATCTCATCTAAACATGAATTGTAGCCAGGTGTACTACAGCAATCCACTCTGATGATGGCAAAAGTAGAAGCATTTGTGGTGTGAGTTGTCTCATCTAGCATGAAAAATCTGCTCTAGACTCTGGGCACTAAATGTAGACTCCTTTCATAGCTGCTGAGAGGAAGTAAACTCTATTCAGATGCAGTGTACCTGATGCATTCTAGATATTTACATTAGAACGAGACAGATTGTTTTCCAGAAGTGCTAATTCTTGTTTACAAAGAGGCATCAGAGGTAGAAATCCATGTCTCATCCAATGAGTCCACTACCAATTCAAAACGAAAACACTGCAATACCATTACATTCAGAATTAGTAACAAATGCAACTCGTGGTCACTCTTAACACCTAGACATCTAAGAGATTTGGATACTCTGACCAAGTTTATACACTGAAAGGAGTTGAAACTTGCTGAATAAATGTTTTGACATATGTATTTTGTCCCTTTGCCATTCTGGGTCTTAGAGAGCCTTGCTGTCCTTTCCACTACTTTTGCAGATGCTGATGCAATGTAATTTGTGCAAGGGCAAACATTTAGTCCCCTATTCTTTTCCTAATAATTCCTGGAATGCCACCAGTTTTTCCTAGGGCAGACATCCAACATTTTCACTGAGCAGCCTCCTATGACTCCAGGCTATGCTCCATGAGAGGCTGCAGCCAGTTTGGAGCCCATCATCCTGTGGTCTCTTAAGGACATTTTCCTGGTTGCTTTGCCTTTATCAGCACTGAATTAGATCTGCTGTTTTATTCCCTGCAGTAGAGAGCCTTCTTCAGCTCTTAACAGTGAGCTCTCTTTTTTACTGACTAGCTTAGTATATCTACAAGTGAACATTTTTATCAACACTCTGCTTTAATAATCATGAACAGCTTCTTGCTAAAAACCAAATAATGAAACAAAGAAATCTAACTGAACTGCATTATCTCCTGAACTCAGAGGGTTCTGGTCAGCAAATTTCCCTGGATTTAGACCCATGCCAGACTACTGTGGTCCTGTAGATGAAACAAGGTCCTGGCAGGGATCAATTCACAAATCCAGAAAGGTCACAGTGCTAGACTGGCAATTGTGCCTCTTGATGGAAGCTTTCCTGGCTGCCACATAACCCCAGATATCTTCCAGAAACCTTGTGCCAGGCCAACCTGGTGTTCAGTCCCTGATCTCCCAGCTACCCATGCTTCATGTACAATATTCTGAAGCAAGCAAGCAAGAGACATTGCCTTACAAACATTGGAGATGTAGCACGAGAGCAGCTGGAGGTAAGGGTCAAAAGAGCAAGTCCAAATATTAGCCCATGAATCTTGGTGACTGTAGGAAGCCAGATAACTTTCAAGTATTCACTGAAGCCTCCTATGTAAAGAAATCAAAGAAGAGATTAATGCAAACAACCTACAGAAGCACGAGTGCGAACACAGTTTGCTGCCCAACAGGCTGGGACATGCCAAGAAGCACAGGAGGTACTGCATGGACTACAGGTTTCTTCTGTTGCATTTACCTACTTTTTGTTATTTTTTTTAAGAACTAAAAGGTATTACCATATTTAAGGTCACGTTTTTCTGCAGGTCTCACAGTGAGGAAACTTTTCATGTGACTGGGGCCAGCTGTATGATACACCGCAGCTTGGAACTAAGTTTTATAGACAAGCAATGAATTACATTTACAATGGAAATGCTGACAACCTCTCAGCTTTACAGCACTGTTTGCACTACAGCATGTGCAAATCTAAGAGCCACAGCCAGAAGAGCTCAATTGGTGAACTGACATTCTAGGTATTATGCTGACTGACTGATCAGATCTGAAAGGTATTTGACATGGCAAGCACAGACCAAAACATCCCATGGTTCAAAGAAGCTGAAAAGTATACTGATGGGAAACAACTAGCTGAACAGTCATCAAAGGAAAAGTCTTGGCCCTGGCCTATTGCTACTAGACATGCTAGTTCCATGCTACGTTCTCCTCATCCTGTTTTCTGTTTTAATTGGACACATTGCGCTGAGGCAGGCAGTACATTTTTTAATGCAATTCCAACAAGTTTCAAGTTACTTTCAACAGATCACAGTTACTGAATTACTTCAACACTTCAAATGAACATTCACCTACACACTTTCATCTGTATGCTTTTTTCCTTGAGGACAGTAGTGGGGTGGTTGCTGTGTGAAGCAGAACAGTACACAGACAGCAAAGCACACATCTTCAGTGACTCTTCCGCTGTAGCATAAGGAAGAGGTGAACCTGGCACAAGGCTGGGGGAAGAAAGCAGAAGCCTAAAGGCCAATTGCATGTTCCTCAACTCACATCTGTTTGGAGTGACTTTTCCAGGGCATCCAAAAGCATCATCTGTTCCACCTCTTCCAAATGTGGCATGAATTAGCCAACACACAAAAGCAGAATATAGCGTGTCTCAGGGCTTTTCTATGCTCTGGTACCAACATAATGGTAAAATAGGGCAGATGCTACTCCAGACACAATGCTTTTGAAGTGATTCATGGTCATTTCAATTATGATTTAACCAGAGTTGAGCATGCTACTGATCTGGTTGGTCAGATTAGCTGTGCTCATGACAGCAGGTACTGCAAAAACTGAGGAGCATGGGGACTGAAAATCCCTGGGATTTCTTTTCCATAGTACCTAATAATGAACAATGCAGTCTTGCTGGTTTATTAACTGGCAGTCATCAAAAGACCCCTTTGTGATGGCAGATGAGTTGTCACTTTCTATGCCCTTAATACTTGTATGGAGCATATAGTACCATATTCTCAGAAGAGCCAAGCATGATGCCCCAGCCTTATGGCCATTAACTGCTCAATATGACCTATCAAGCAAAGGCACCTTGTCTTGAGAACTGGGTGTTCTACCCGCATCCATCCACCCCCAGTCCCAAGAGATTTAGACCTAGTTGCAGAGGTGGATGCAGAACACCCTCTACCCAGGCCCTGAATTCAGGCAACTCAGAGGTCAGTGCTGCCCGCAGAGTGAGCTGAAGTCAGCGTTCAGAAAGTGCCATAAGAGGATAAGGTTGAAGGAGAAAGTTCCTAGAGCTGAGCACTGTTGCCCCACACATCTTCAGTACCACCTGGCCAGAAAAAATGGGCCTGATAGCTCAGGAAGTCAGCAAGCAAGATTATTAATGGGGTGATCTTGAAAGATGTAAATGAAAACTACAGAGAAATTATTAGGGGTGTATGTCTTTTAGGGAGGTGTCAGAGAATGAGGTCTGTTAAGCTTAGAGCCAGGAAGGCCAAGGGCAGTGGATGTAATTCCCCTTCCACCACCCACCATGTAGGAGATGATCTAGAAATGGTGATGTGACATCACACCCTACAGGATATAGGAGGCAGATAAATGGTTATGAAAGAGTCTTCTAAACAAGAAGTAAGATGCTGTTGGATGGGGATTTTACAAGGAAAAACTGTCTTCAGCAAAAGCAAGCAGGCTGAATCACCAGCAAGTTAAATAGGCAGTTTTCTGCAGGTTGAAAAATATCCATGGGCAATTTAAGTCTATTCACCTTAGAAGCCTCAGACTGAACAAGCCAACTGATTTATTGATCTTCTGTGTTAATGATGGTGTTTAAAGAAAAAAAAAAAAAAAAGTTAAAATGGTTTTGGATCACAGCAAGGTTCAGACTCCTGGAAAAATAAGAAAATGCTGAACCAAGTTACCAAGAAACACAATATGGCACATAAAAAGCAGAGAATAGTTAAATTGGGAAAATACAGAGGGAAAACTGGATATTAAAATTGGCAAATATCTTTCCTACAATTCAAGGACTAATTGCACATCCTCTGTATTTGAGTAAATAGCACTGCAAACCCTCAGATTCCCACCATGCAAGTGTGGGCAGGCTGCAGTATCGGAAACATTACTGTAAAATATTGCAGCATTTTACTGTATGGGCCCCACCACCACATATTAAGGAGTTTCCTGCTATGATAATGTGGGCAAGCTAAATACAGTCACATCTTTGATGTGCAGTTATACCCTGAGTAACCTCTATGGAAAAAATTATGAAGCCACAGCAGAGCTCAAAAAACACAGGGCACCAGATCACAGGGGAGAGGGCCTGGGAGAGAAGGGGAAAGCAGGATTTGGGATAAATGATGGAAAATTGAGGCACAAAAGGCTCCTCCAGACCAAACCACAGCTTCCAACTGCCCCTCCTCAATCACCACACATGGTCATGGGGGTGAGTGCAGAGGAGATAACACAGCTCTTTGGGAGTGCAGGCAAAGGGGGCAAGGGGGAACACGGGGTGCACCACTGCACCCTGAGAGCTGGTAACAGACTGTCAGGGCTTTCCAACCCTTCAGCAACAGCCAGACTCTCTCTTCTCTTTTTCTCCTCCTGGATTACCACACTTCTCATCCTCCAAGGGGTGAACGTCACACCAGTGTCCTGCTCACCACTTCTTCCCAGGACGACTCTCCCTTTAGAAACCAGTTCCTTTAAGTATGAAATATCATGTGTCTGGTCTCTGAGTTTTCTTGGAAAGTCTGAGCAAAATTAGCTCAGCTGCTGAGTTATGTCAGAAAGGGAAAAAAAATATCCCAGCTCTTTCCCCACAAGCTCCAAGTGGAATTTTTGCTCTCACATAACTCAAAATCTGCTCTGTATAAAAAAAATGCTAAACTCATGTCTCTGCTTCCAGTGAGACTTAAAGGTCCCTCCAATAAATTTAGCTGCTAGCATAGATGTCAGGGCTGTGGAAAGTGCAGGAGGAAAACATTACTGGCTCTGGAACATCCATCTGCATTTTTCAAACTGAGCTGAAACATCTCTATTAAAGGATGCCTCTCTGATAACAGCCCATCAGCTTGGGAAGATGAGCCCCATGGGCCTGCATCAACCCCACACACTCTTGCTTCTTGAAAGAAACAAAATTTCATAGAATCATAGGATGGTTTGGGTTGGAACGGACCTTAAAAATCATCTAGTTCCACCACCCCTGCCGTGGACAGGGACACCTTCCACTAGACCAGGTTGCTCAAAGCCCCGTCCAACCTGGCCTGGAACACTGCCAGGGAGGGGCTACAGCTTCTCTGGGCAACCTGTTCCAGTGCCTCACCAACCTCACAGAAAAGAGTTTCTTCCTTATATCTAATCTAAATCTACTCTCTTTCAGTATAAAACTGTTACCCCTCATCCTGTCACTACACTCCCTGACAAAGAGTCCCTCCCCATCTTTCCTGTAAGTACTGGAAGGCTGCTGTAAGGTCTCCCCGGAGCCGTCTCTTCTCTGGGCTGAACAACCTCAACTCTCTCAGCCTCTCCTCACAGGGGAGGTGCTCAAGCCCCCGATCATCTTTGTGGCCTCCTCTGTACCTGCTTGTGCAGGTCCATGTCCTTCATATATTGGGGGCTCGAGAGAGCTCAATGCAGTAACTCCAAGTGGGGTCTCACAAGAGCAAGTAGAGGGGAACAATCACCACCATCAACCTGCTGGCCACACTTCCCTTGATGCAGCCCAGGATACAGTTGGCTTTCTGAGCTGCAAGCACATATTCCTAGCTCACAGTCAGCAATTTGATCAGATAAAACTCAGACAGGCTTCAGCATCTGGGGTAAGCAACTAAACTTCAGGCTACCAGTGTATGCTTCATTTTCCTCTAGTCCCCTTCATCACAAAAAAGAGGGAATTTCCCTTCTGGAGCAGCTGGTTTTACTGCCACAGAGCTCCAAGCCAGGGCTGAAGGGCCAGAGGGGCTCTACAGTCTTCCTCCTCACACCACACACAGCCAAGCTTTGCAGCACCAGGTTTGGGTTTCCAGTGCTGTTGTCTCCTCACTCAGAAAATGATAGGGTTAAGGAGGGGAAAAAGCCAGTTCTTGGACTGCAAAAAAGGCAAATACATTCAGAGAGAACACAGTTGCACTATCAGAAGGGAAGTGCCCTGGTGTGTAGTTACTCCTAAAAAATTCTCCCCTTGAATGGGGTGTTTAATGGCATTAAACACACCTCTCACTGAAAACCTTTTTGAGCCTTCAGCTTGAAATAAAGCCGATAAACCTGCAGTTAGAAAAGCCATTAATCTGTTCTACCACATCACTTCTCATGATAGGAGTGCAGGCAGTGACTCATTTTCACACAGATGGAGAGCAACGTTTTCCTGTTTGCAGGACGCTGGTTTTTACTGCTGCTGCATTTGACGCCAATGGGCTGCACAGTTACAGACGAGTTACTTCACACTGCTAAGAGGAAGCTCCCCCACCTGCAAGATGGGGAAACCTTTTCTTTGGGGTGATGCTTGAGAGCAACACGTTAAAACTGTTTTAGCAATAGCAGCCTACCATAATCCTGCCAGAGTTCTCTTTTGGCATTAACAATTGTATGTGATTTTTTTGGTTCTGCTGGACTAGAAATGAAGAAATCTGAGACAACTCAATATCTGGTGTGTACATATGTGCACACGCACATACACACAAGTGAATTAGTCTCCTACTCTACAACCTGATCTCATTTCACTAAATGGAAAAATTAACACCCCCACCCCCTTGGGCACCCTGAAAGCTGCAGCCTGATGGCAACAGCAAACTGGAAAAGAACTGGTACCTATGGGCACCACACTGAGCTAAGAGGAGGTCAGACCTGAGACAGGCTCATGCAACAACACTGACCACCAACACACACGAGATGGCCCTGAAGCATAGGAGACGCAGAAGGGTGGGAACCTCCCTCTTCCCCTTGAACAAGCACTGGGCTACTCTCCCCTCCAGCCCAACAAACAAAGCCTTCACAAGGAAGCAGCTCCCAGACCGGGGACATTACAGCAATCCTCCAGAGATCCCGTTCACTCCAGGCAGGTGGGAAAGACATAACCCCAGGGCAAAAGCTCTCCTCCAACACCATCTCCTTCTTGTCCTCCAGTCCTCGATTACAAGCCACCAGCCACCACCTCTGAAGAGGTGCTACCTTTACAAGGCAGACCCATGCATGCAGGGGCTGAGCACTCGCGCAACCACGTGCTGGAGCCAGGGCATGGCACCCCAGTGCTGCTGGACAGAGAGCCCTCCTGATGGGGATGTTTCCAGGGTCACCCTTTTATACAAAGTAACTGTTAAAGAGCTTAAGTCCTTAATTTCTGAGTTGCCCCACCATACATTTAAGGCGGGCACCTGGTCTTTTGGTGCAGAAAAGATGCCCGACTCAAATCAGGAGACCAGGAGAACAACTGCCCCATACATATTTCCATAGGGCAGATCTGGGGGTGGGGGGGAAGGAACCCCTTGCACTTTTAAAACCCTCGTGTGGCAGCCCTGCTCCATACCACCTCATACAGTGACAGGTTTGTACTTCTGTCACTTTTGAGGCTGTCTTGGCAAAAAACAAGAGGTTCTGTTGAAGAAAAACAAAATTTAAATTTTTTTTTTCTTCAGTTTTGAAGAACCATTCTCCTTTTTAAATTCATTTCAATAATTCATTATATACTTCCTTTCTTTCCCCCTTATCTTCTGATCCTGACACTACTGCATACCTGATCACTGGAAACCAGAATTCACTTTTCACTAGCATGTACAACCTTCTTCAGCACAGGAGATCCAAAATCTCCTCCACGAGTGTATGGGTGCGCACACAGAGACACCAGGCCTGCAAAATTTTCAGATTTTTCCAATAGTGAGGAAAATTTATTTGAACAAAGAATGGGATTTTCAAGAGTAAGAAAACTTCCTGCAGACTAGGAGTGAAAAGTCACCTGACTCTCTGCCTGATGAAGCTGCAGCTGAGTCATCCTCTGTTCTCTGGCAGAGGCACAAAATTATTTATCAGAATTTTTTAAAAAGAAAAAAAAGGCATATTTGATTTTTCTAACTACTATAAGCTCAAAAATTAATTTAGTTTCTTACATTCTAACATTTCTATTAATTTTTGAAAGTAGTAAAATATTAACCCCCCCTAAAATATATTAAAGAAGCAATGCAGAAGAAAACCATCACAGAAAAGTCACCATTTTTTTCTCCACATGTATTCATGTCTTATGTCTTCATATATTATGTCTTCATGTATTTGTATAGAGTGCATAGTTAAACACCTAGACCAGGAAAAGAAAACAGATTCTGGGCTTTGGTTATATAAACACCAACAGTCCTAAAAAGCAGTTTAGCATGGATTTTTCACTTTTTGGTGATTGGCATTTTATGTAAGAAGTAAAAATCTGCTTATCTCATGTTCCTTCTGGAAAAGCATTTTCCATGCTTATACTGGATGACAAGCAAAACCCACCCTACCTTACACTACAGCAAATTACGCAGGAAACCTGTCGGACTAGGTACTTTCAAACCATGTCAGCAAAAACTAGTAAGAAAGGAAAAGCCTCTTTCCCCAAATACATCTACTAGCCCCATAAGCAAGTTAATCCTCATGACTTTATAAGCTTAGACACAACTATCTGTACAGCGACTTCCTTCAGGCATCCAGGAAAATAAAAAGCAGGGAATGCAAGCAAAACAGCATTGCTGCTCTCTCTCCGCATGGCTGGATGGCTGCTCACATAAATACAGAACTCAGCAGACACCCGAAGGAGCCATAGCAAAACACAGGGACAAAGGGCCTTCTTCAGCTTTAAAGCTCCATCTGGCAGCATTTCCACGGGAGATGTCAGCCGGGAGATCAGCACAGAGCCAGCAGGCAGCCTCTGCACCTGCAAACCCTCTGCTTGCAGAGGAACCGTGACGCTTTATTTTCCAGCAGAAACTCTGCCCGACAAAGCTGGAGCTGCAGGACGGCAGCACGAGAGCAACCAGCAAATCCGTTTTGCGAAGAATTCTGTTGCTTACCTGCAATGCAACATCATTTAGCCCCGTCCCAAAGATTTTAATAGCATCCTTCCTTGGATGGTATGGCTGCAAAAGCAGTGATGTCATGGGGAGGAAGCCGTAACAATCATGTGACTGCATCCTCCGTCTATAGGATATCTGATAGGACACGGGGCCAGAGGGAGATGCACCAGTTTGTAATCCCACAGGATTAAACTGTAAGCTTCTTTACCCTGCCCTACCTATTCAGTCACCATTACAACATGTGCTGCTTTTTTCCCCACTTCAGCCTGAGCTAATTATTTTTTTAAAGGGTTTGTGGATTTTTTTTTTGTTTGTTTGCAACAGCAGTAACGATCACATTTTTTTCATGGGGAAAAAGCACAGTAAGTATGCTGCTTGCACACCAAGAAGTATTCCTGTTGACTCTGTGGCAACGCCCAGGTGTCACATTTTCTTTCATCTGTATGAAATACGTAATCACAGCAGCTTGGAAGCGAGACAAACCACAACTCCACCATCCCTTGCATTTTTCATTCTCCCAGTGCTCCATTTCAAGCTTATCCTGACTGACTGGCCTCTGTCTTCTCTGTCATATTTAAACTCTGCAGGCTTACATCAAAGGTTTTGTCCCTGCTACCGTCACTTCTTCGTTTTCCCCACCATCCATGAATCGCTACACTTGCTGCCTTCTGCCTTTTCTTCAATGCAACTGCCACTGCTCGAAAGACCCTCTTCCCTGTGTGCCAGCTTACTTTTCCTTTTCAAACCTTCTGCTTAACTTTTCTCATCACATACTTAAAAACTAGAACATCCTAAAATGTTTTATTTAAAAAACAAACACACACCACCAAGACCCCCTCAATTACCCTCACTTTCACATTTTGGTTAATAGGGTATTACATCTCAGAACCGTATTTTTGAGGGATTGGGGGGTGGGGGTGTTGGTTTTGGTTTGTTTGTTGGGTTTTCTTAAATAATTTTATTATGCTCTACAATGTATTTAAATTCTACAAAATAATACTTTCCAAAATTCTGCTTGCTGAAATTTTGTACAAGCCATCAGAATCACATTGTGCAAGGCAGAGGCTGTAACTGTTCTTTGTGAAGATCATGTACGTGTTTGTACATGTACAGTGTGTTTTATTTCGGGACATTCACCTCATTGCTCATTTTCCTGTATTTGAATATTAGGCAGACTGGTTTTACCCTTAAGGGTATCCAGGGGTGTGCTTTGTATTACCAAGCAGATGCAACATCTAGGTATAGGGAGATCTTGCACAGGCACACATGAAAATATTCACAGGTGTCTGAAAGTGCACGCATGACTTCCCCACACTTCAAAGGCTAAGGAACACAGCTCTGGAAGACCTTTTTGTCCCGCCGTGTTTGAGCAGGTATTTATGGATGTGACAAGCAGGCAGCCTGGCCCAGCAAAGCAGGCTGGTGGATACAGGGCATACAAAAACTTTTTTCAGAATGGCTACACCACTTCTCCAAATCTTGTCTATAAGCTGAAGAAAGTTCCTGTACTACTTATTTCTGATACTGACTCTGATATAGAAGCCACATGTTGGATTTTATTGTGAAATTTGAACACTTAGCTTGCTTCACCTGAAGTTCTCAGAGCTTTCTGGAGTGAGGAGCATGAGCAGAGCAGAGATGCGATTATACCTTTCAAACACAGCACCACAGATGATAGGTCTCTACCACTCACAGCTCAGTAACAGCTCCAGGCCTATTACAACTGTGTCTGTGAAGTGTGGAAAAGTGATAGCAGTCCTAACTTCCTGCCAGTGTCTGTTCTTTGCACCTATTAAAATCAGTATTAATAGGCCAATTGAATTCTGTGAAGGAAGTTAAAACAAACACTGAGCATCTAATTTATGTTCTGGATAATGTAGCTGTAATTTTCCTTAATCAGTTTATAAGAGGTAAACACAGAAAACCGCAAGCAGCATTTAGTTGGTCAGACAAACATCTATACCTGGGAACTTCTGTGCCCCAAGACACACCCTGTAACACAAGCACTGTGCCCTAGACACAGAATAGTAATTTTGTGCAGTAACCAAATGAGCACAAGGGTTCAAATCCCTTTTTTTTCCTGGATAAACTTTCCTAAATTCACTTGCTAATTTTTCCTTGTCTATTGTCACAGCTGAACTCATCATGTCTCCTCCTGAATGTGTATTTTTAGTTGGATGGTCTAACTGCAAGCAAACTAAAAGGATAGAACTCCCTTATTCTCTATTCAAAATGTGATTCTATAACCTAGATATGTATGTTCAAATTTAAGAGATTATTAGAAACCATAAGAAAGCAGAAACAGCTCCTAAGAAGCTTTTAACTCTAAGAATACTGAGATTTTCCAAAGTGCAAGCAAATCACTTAAATGACATTTAGAGATTCCAAAACCAAATCATCTTTACTCTTTGGTATTTTCTTCCAGTGATACTCATTCAATTGTGTGGTCTCGGGAAAAAGAAAATCCTTTTCACATCATGTTTTGGAGAAGATTGTTCTTGCTTTTGCTAGCCTGCAGTTTCTCAAGCAATACATTTGTAAATACATTTTTCCTCCTCTCAAAGATATATGACTATAGTTAAAAAGGAGACTGAAGTCAAAACAAGCTGTAAAGTGCCCTCTTCCCTAAAAATTCAACCATCAGTTTTACATCTGCTGAAAACAAAATAGGTAGTTCATCTAATTCATAAAAAAAAAAAAATAGAGTTTGCTCTTTTTATACATCACTTACCTTTAAGTCTTCTGAAGTGCTTACAAGAACTGCAGCAAGAAATACATATAAAACATCATTCTTACAACAGAAAACCCATACCGACATACCCATTATTTATTTTGCTGTTGATCCTAACGGCTGTGAGACAGAGACGGCTGGTATTCCAAATGACTATTTCTAGCAGACCGTTTAAAAATAACCTAAACTCTGTCATACCCTTAACACCGTGCAAATATTGGACAGAGACAGGAGTCATATGTCAGTACTATGATTTTGCCTGCGGTACTGCAGCTTAGGGTTGCAGAGAGAAACTGAGAAATATCCTTTCTGCAATTATGCAGTTTTAGTGTTTCCTTTGTGAAAGCAGCAGTAAAGTTCAGCCTAAAAAAGTTAACCAGTATTCTTCTGAGTGGCTTCCACCTTGGACTTAGTCATAAGTACGATATTACAGAACTAACAATGTCAACTTATGTCCAGTATAGATCTACAAAGTACAAAGTTCTGTTAGGGAAAAAAGTCAGTTCAATGTGTTGTCAGTGGAGCTACGCATGAATTCCAGGAACATTCCACTATGAGCCTCTAATGCAGCTGTCAGCTTATCGTGAGTGATAAGCATGTGGGAGAACATACCTGCCACTCCTTACACTCTCCATCCCTTTCAGGTCTTCAGCGTAACCTCTCTAGTATACCCGATTTCACAGATTTCCTCTCTTACTTTTATTTGAAAACTCATTACATTCACCTAAATGACAGTGTTACTCAAAATACAAAATTTCTTTATAAAAGCATCCTGAAAGTGGCAGATATAAATTTCAAAAACTGTCTTATACTTTGACATATAACAAAGTTCTATTGCTGTTTATTGCAAATTATTTTATTTTGTAGAAGAAATACTTTCAAATAATACAAAAACGACACAATCATACAGAACTGTGACAAAAACAAGAGAGATGAATACTGAATATGATAACTCATTACCACATCAAGACAGAACTCATTAACAGCAGTCAGAATCTCGGACCCACAAGATACGCTGATGACATCTCACAACGGTCACTGTTTAAAAACACCAACTGACAAAAAGGCCACCAGACATTGCCCCTTCGTTATACAGTCACAGATTCATTTAGGGTGGAAGGGAAGTCCCTACCCCAACCCCTGTTCAGAGCGGGTCCTACTGAAATCAGGATGCTCCAGTGATGTCTGTTCTTAGTTTACAGCAACTAGTTCTAGTGTCACTGCACGGTAACATTTGATCAACACTACTACGTAAGGGCCTCCGCTGAAAACTAGACACAAAATTCCGACTAACTGGTCTTTTCAAGTAATGAGCACTGAAAACCTTGCTGTCCCTAGATTTTTTTTTTGCCCAAACACTGAAAATTTCTTACATGATTTGGTTTTTATCTGCATAGTTTCTGAATACGTCTAGTTGTGCCCAAGGAACCCAATATATACCCACTGAAGCTTGCTGGCAAAAACAGACTTCAGGCTGGTTAGCATGATAAATACTATACTCCAATTTCACATATATTCCTACTTGATCTAATCACTTGATGCCTGTAATGATTATAGGCCATACTAGGAAACAGGGAACACTACCTTAAAATTAAATGTCTGCATTAATTACTCTCACTGATTGATGATTTAGGTTCACAATCTTTTTCCCTCTTTACTTTTTTGCCTCAGCTTGGACAAGTAATTCAGTTTCACTTTCAGGTTTTCCTGACCCTTGACAAGGTAACAACAGAGTATAAGTTCTTGAAACTCACAGAGAACACTTAATTTAAAAAATATTTGAAAATATTTGGATTGGTTCTGTTAAGTCCCTTTAGTTTTTGGCTACTGTTCGTTTTCATTTCCTGGCATACAAAAATCTGGAACCAATTTGTCCTTTAAATTAAGAGACAACATGATCTTCCTTCTAGGAGATTTCAGCAATTTGCAAAGTCAGTCTTGTGTTGGGCACCTCTCTTTGTAGGTAATGTATAATTAGAAAAAATATGAGAAACTCTATTATAGTAGCTTAGTAAAGAAGTATTTTTACATACTTGCAGGATGCAAGGACACAAAACTGGCATTCTCGGGAATTTAGGGTGACAGTCTTTCATTAAAACAAATGGTCACAAGTAAAATTATTTCTTTTCGGATTTTAGCTGGTCCAACTAGCAATCAAGTGAGCTGTACCTTCCAGAATTATACACCCTCCTCCTGAAAAGTGTCACTCTTCAACAGAACTTGCATGCAGTAACCTCAAAACACATCCTTTAGGATGAACTTGTGTTTAAGCACCCTTACTTAATGCAGCTGCTCTCCAAAATCAGCACATATGTACTTTCCTGAATCAGATCAGAATCTTTGAAACTGTAGGAATTAATGTAACATTCCTTTAGCAGTCTTTCCACACAGCTAGCTCACATTACTCTTTTAACTCCTTTTTTTTTTTAAACAACAAAACAAAGACCTGTCACCCTTTTCCTTCCTCCGTTTAAACTGAGAATCTAGTTAAGAATATAAAGATACTTTAGACACAACCGAAATGAAAACAATCTATTAGTGCACAGTAAGAACATGCAAATGAATTCTGCAATGTTTAACATCACTTCTAATCAGTGTTAAACACATTGCAGGTGATAATATTTTGCTATAACACAGACAGTGCTAAAGGATACAATGTACATAATAAGCTACAGATAATAAAGCTGAAAAAAGTGACAATTTTAGAACACAGTATTTTCATTTCAGGTATCAGAAACAAAACCAGCTCAATAGTTCCATTCTACTGTATGACAAATACTGAAGAACAAAATTTCAGTCTTAAAATACATCTTAAAGTAGGTATTTTCCTTCAAGGAAAAAAGGCACTATAAATAAATTACACTACAGTGAATTTGCCTGAACTCACTTTGTTTCTGTCTTCCAGCCTTTAAGTCAAATAAAACAGCATAAAAACTGTACACGCTCTTAACAGGATAGTCGATCTTTTATAAAATAAGTTGTCTTCAGAGATGTCAGTTTCACAACAAGGAAAAACCAAGCCTTGTTGCAGTCGCTATTATAAAATATATATGTATATATATTTATATATATGTTTTTGTTTACTTTTACTTTTTTTACTTTTTTTATTTTTTACAAAACGTGTATATTAGCTTTTGCACAATTTTTTTAAAGAAATGGCTAATCTAATAACTTCATTAAAATAAAAGCGATAAATACTTCATGTTTACAAAGCAACATGTCATACATCATCAGCTGGCAGAGGAGGTATGTTAATCCTTGGTCTTGTGAAAAAAGCTATCTTCTCTCTGTGATCAAAATAAGATGAAAAGGAAGTCAATTAAATACATGCCTACAGTTTTGGCTTTTTCCCCCCCTTCATACTCCAGTTAGTTAGTATTTGTTATTTATATACTGAACTGATGGTTTAGAGTACAAGAAACTTTCAAAAACTACTAAACCTCGCTGTATACTTTTGGCAACATTCCATTGAACACAATTACTACTTTTGAAGATTAAGGTGAAGCTTTCTACAACTCATTGAACATCAGAGTTGACTGTAAAAAGGTTTCACAGGACAAGCCCTCCATAAGCCCTTCTGCAATGCAAATTCACCCTTGTACATTCTGCAGTAAAGCCTACCAAGAAAAAAGGAAAAAAAAAAAAAAAAATGGCGGAGTCATCTGTTTGCTTCTTTATTGAGCAAACAGTACATGCTGTAAAGTAAGTGTCATAAGAAATGGCCGTGTGCATGAAAAGGGCAAGAACTTAAACAAGGAAGACAGCTTTTGCTTCATTTTCTGCATCTCATTGTATTCAATTCCCCATATCTTTTTACATCTTGGTAGAAAAAGCATAACCCCGCCTCTCTTATTACCAGAAGCATAAGACGTTAAACAATGCTAAAATTTCTATTCCTCCTACTTTCTCCCCACCTTTGTGAGAAAGATCTTTTTAATGTAATTCAAGCAAAAAGTGACTTTAAAGGACACACAGCTTTTCTATTTCACTTCAATATTCCCTGAAAAAAAGTTCTAAAAATCTAACCACTGGATAAACCAGTATAATGTAACACTGTGGCTGAGCTGTCCTCCACATCTATGCTGCATTTAACATTTTCTTACTGTTACTCTCGCAATAAAAATTAAAGACATTTTAATGCTGAAGTAATAAAGTCTTCCTGCGAAATGCACGCTTGTACACAAAATAAACAGCCATAAATAAAGCTAGGAGAGGACACTTACCATGTGAACACAGATGAAATAGGGGGAAAAGAAGAACCACCAAAGAAAAGGCTTCTTGAGAGAAAGCTTGAATATTATGGAGTAATTTTTAGGGAGAGAGTGTTACTAGTAATGTATATGTATTACACTAAACTATTTATGCCCACAGGCTTGCAGTGAAGAATTGACAAATCATTTGAACACGAGTGGCTAGGCTAAGCTGAAAGAATCACCTTAACTACGTTTGCACTTGAAGACTACTTTTCTTTTTTTATTATTTCATGTGTTTTAGAATTGTAACACTGCAATTTAATCTTAGCTTTGGCACTTTATACAACAAATAATTCAAAGGAAATGCAAGTGTCCAAATCAATATGCGGTTAAAAAACACTGGCTATATAGAAGACACACAGAATTTAAGCTAAATGCTTCACAGAACTTTATTCTCTCTATTGGACTGTTGCTATGCTATTTCAGTACACATTACCACTTACCTGAAAGTCTGCACCTGAATAGGCTCCTTCTGATTTTGCCCACGCAACTGGTATATTTCTTTTGACGCTTTCTTTAGCATCTTTTCAGCTGCTTGCTCTTGGTGATGTTCAAATTTGGTCTGTCTGGTCTGAAAACAAGAATATAACGCTTAAAATGGTCACGTGAATAAATAAAACACAAGAATACCCAGGTTAAAATAATGGATTCCCCCTCTCGCCACAGTAAAACCACACAAGTACTTTATCTGAAATAGCTGATCATCAAAGAACTATAAATTCAAAAGACTGACAGTGTTGTTTCAATTCTTAATACTCTTCAGACAGACATGTATTAAATTAATGAAATTTATTGCACATAAATCTGCCAAACAAGACCTTAAAACAAATTTAGGGTCACTCTTGGTCTCTGATAATCCAATGACAATTTTGTTTGTTATGCAGCTTTTGCCACTTTTTGCCTACAACTTCCTTCTCCAAGAACAGGAAAGAAGTCACATACTTAGGGAACACTCCAAATAAACTGTCAAAAATGAAACATCAAATCAGCAAGATTTCTTTCAAAGATCAGAAGAAAATTATTAAAATTCCAATACTAAATAAAACAAACCAACAAAAATCCAAACCAAGACAAAAAATGCCACTGACAAATAGTGTAGTTCTCCAGTAACTGTCCTCAAATAAATATATAGTTTGGTAATAATCAATGCAATAATTTTTACTGTGCTAACTTTAAGAATATAGAGGCAACATTCATTGTCTGAAGTTCTGTAAAAACAGCTCTTTAGACATCTTGTCACAATCAAGAAGTTTTGAAACCAGAATCTTCTAAAGATGTTGAGTGCTCATCTTGTGTTACCATACCTGCCTTTCTGCTTCCTTCAACAAGTTTCGGAATCGCTCATCCCGAAGGACCCAGTGGGGTAGATCTGTCTGTCCTCTGAGTTTGGCATCTTCCAGACGCTGTCTCAGCTCTCTTAAAACACATATCTCCTCGTTCAGCTGTCTTTGTCTAGTTCTGGATGCCTGGAGATCCAGCTCCAGGTCTAAGGATGTCCTTGCCATTAGCTCAGCCAAAGATGATCTGCAGGACTGCTGAGTTATTAGGATTCAAACAAAATGCACAATAGATTACTCTTAACATGGTATACTGGTCTATCTTTAGCTATATAAATCATAAATTTCCTGTACTTACTTCACACACAAAGTCTTTCCTGACACAAAGTTTTGGAGAGATTATTTAATATTCCACAGTGAAAGGCTAACTAGCTGTAGGGGCTTTCTGTACATTAACTTTTCAATTAATGCTTTCTACTACCTCCTTTTACAGTCTCCTTCTGGCTTATAAATGTTTAACTAATTTAAGGTTATGGACTAAGCTTTCATGTTATGATGATAATAAAAGCAATGTGATATGAAAAACTCAGAGTCACAATGTTGGAAAATACTTTACTGAGCAAGATTCCCCTTAAAGGGCTTTATTCAATATTGGTTTTAAGATATGTTCTGAATCAAAATAGGAGGCATAGCTCTCTACTTGCCTACACCAGCAAGAAATTAAATTTCCGCTGACCGGGCTAAACTGTATGCAATTCATATACAAGGCATTAACACCTTACCTGTCCTTCTCTGCCCACTTGTCCTGCAACATGCAGGGTGGCATTGGGAAAAATTCCTGAATACTTGGGTCTCAAATACTATGGTTTATTACACTGCATGGGAGGGGAGCTGGGTGTTTTACTGTCACATTCACCCACACTTCTCTGGGGCTGCACAATGCATCATAAACTAGATTTTAAAGACTTAAAGTTTACAACCAAATACAAATCCAGACCCCATTAAACTAATTTTTCTCTGCCCCACTTTTTTTTCCTCCTCAAATAATTGTTTACAACTATATTTCACCTCTCTATGTCGACCTTTTAGCTTAAAAAACTCCAAACCCAAAACACACACCCCTCCCGATTACCTTACAGAAGCCTTATACATTTCCTAAAAACATTAGAACGTACCTGTAGATATCTAAAACTTAGGCATAAAAGTACCACTGTTCCAGTAACTTGGTGAAAAGTAAAAACCAATTTCTTAGGTATACCTGCTTATACCGTAGAGTACGCCTCTCCAATGTATTCCGGACAAAAGGGGACTTCCTTGGCAGAGTTGAACTGTCACTGTCACTCCGATACAGCTGATTAGAAAAGATATTGAAAATACTGGTTGTTTACAAGGCCATCTACATTAAGAGATTAGATTTTTTTTTTCTTTTGCAATTTATTTTAAAAAACACACTGAAACACGGTCTTGTTTTAAGCAACTGATTTTTTCAGCTTTAGTTATTTATAAAAATGCACACATAACAGTGCTTATACTGTATAGTTACAATAATGCAAGAAAACTTCAAAACCACCCATATTTTATAGCTGTTTTATCAAGAATTCTACTAAATATCCAAGACAATAGAGTCTAAAAAAGGGGGAGGGGGGAGTTAAAGGCAATAATATTTCTTCCTAAAGCATTCCCTGTCATGGGCACAAACAATAAAGTCTCCCACCTTTTTCCTCCCTCTGATTTTATGTAAATGCAGATTAAGTGAGGGTGTTTAACAATCTTCCTTTTTGCACTGTCTTTGTTCTGGTGTGTGAGTGTTTTACTCACATTCCCTATACCAGAAACAGATACGGAATCCAGAAATCAAACTGAAGAATTTCAAGGGGTCCACAGATGCACTACATGCAGTGTAAATAAGACAGCAAAACCCAGAAGATCCTCAGTTTAGGAAAAATCGTAGAAGTTAAAAATCCTTTTCAAACTCAAGCTCTCAAAAGCTTATGAAAGAGTACAATTAAAGCTATGTGCATTTCACCCATATCACAAAATCAATACCAATGAACATCACAATCTGCTATTGTGAGCTTGAAAACTGTTGTGCTAATCCTTAACTACTTGCACCAGGGCACCCGGGCATCCTACGTCCCACTGTAACAAGCATCCTATGACTGACATGCACGACAGAAACCAGAGTTGTAATAATATTTATGCAGTAATTCTAAGATCATGCATTCAGTCCCCTTTCCCAAACTCTTAGGTACATGAAAGCTAAACATGGCTTCTAAGATGTTTATGTACCTCATTAGAGAGCACTGTACCTCTGCAAAATCAATCACTCTAGCCTAACAGCTAAGGTTACCAGGGAAGAGAGCTAAATATCTAATTTGTCACAGATTCTTACATTTTAAATGAAATAAATTCAGGTTTAAACTCTTAAAAGAACCAGGGGACCTCTTCCCCACTGCAATGTTTAAATTCAGTGAAAGATTATTCATTAGTATGAAGAAGTAGTGTATGTTTCTTATAAATATACTGAAGTCTTAAGAAGAAATTATCAAAAAAGTACAAAATACTTGTGTGGAGGCCCCTCCCCCTGCTTCTTTTTGAGCCTTACTCACTCTGCAAACATATTGACTTCGTGCTCCAGGAGAGAAGGTCTGGGAACGAACAATAGTGCTACTGCGAACAAAAGCAGAACCCCGTGGCCTGCGGCTAGTTCTCTCTTTTGGAAGAGTAGCAACTTCTTCAGGAAACAGATCCTCAGTGTTAGTTTCCTTATCCACCTAAAATTTCAATGAAGGAAATTTTTTTATTTTTTCCTTATTTTCTCTCTCACCAAAACCAACCAGGCATTTCAACAATATCAAAAGTAAACAATTGGCCCTGCTAGCTAGGTTCAAGTTTTAATAAGCACTGACAACAGAGGATAAATCATCTCATTCTTTAAAAAGTTTTAAAACTAGGTCATTCAAAAATGTAAGATTACCTTTCAGAAGCCTTTGCTGGAGCAGTAACAATTATGAGATGCAGTTATAACATGAATCATAGCTGCAGAGCACAAGGACTGCATTCAGGATTGGCAATTGGGCATTAATCAAGTTACTACCTGATCTCCAGCCTCAACAGAAGAAAACTGAGTCACCTTTCAATAAGGTGACTCTGAAACAAGTTAAAAAAACCTTAAAACTGCAAGTCAAATGAAGAGAAGAAACTCAACAAGAGAACTGAAAAGCTGTTGAAACAATGATACAACAAAACTAAAATATTCAGAAATACAGAATACATGCTACTCCAGCAAAGCTTCCAAACCCTAAGTTAACTCATTCCTCAGCAGGAGGTATGATCTTCCCTAAAGGCAACACAAACGGGCTTATGTTCCTTCACTTCAACAGCAGTGTGCTGATTTTGTCTTCTTCAGATTATACAAAAGACTTTAAATACATTGGTTTCAGCATGATGGTTCTGAAAATTTTAACTGTATTTATTGTAACACTGAAACAGCAATGCAAGTCGTAAAATATTAAGCTTCTTTCTTCACAATTCCTTCAAAAATTCTTATTTCTAAGAGCACTGGTCTGATCATGATCTTTCCTGTTACAATTTCAGGTCAACACAGACACTGATACAGATTAGGTGAAGGCCATAGCTTGTCTTTGAATATAAAAACCCTAATTCCATCCAGAAATAACTAGTAAGCAAACAAAAACCCCATCCCTAAAGAAGGCATTTTTAACAACTCAAAAAGCACACTGCTGTCATGAAGGCAGTGCTCATACAGGGTTGTTAATATCATTTCTGATTTTCTCTCCTGATCAATTCAGACTCAAACTCAAGGAGCAGTAGCAACACACTCTGTGTGCACCAGGCAGTGTGGTAGTTTCTGTACTGCAGTGTCTTCTCTCATTACCTTTAGTGGCGGAGGCTGCATTTTTCCAGAACTGTACTGGCCTGCTTGAGTTGCAAACATGTGTCCAGCTAATGAATCCCCGCAAAATGGCTCTGGATAAGGAGGACTAGTCTGTGTGCAATTACTGCATCCACTGTCAACAGATTCTGCTTGCCAACTCCTAAAGGCAGAACATCACAAGAATTTTGCGGGCATTAAAAAAACCTATGCAATTATGTGTCATGTTCATATAGTTCATTATCCAGGTCAGTTTATCATTTTTGAGTATTATTTCTCGAATAAAAACACAGAATCTTCAAAGGGAGTATATATCCCACTTGCATTTCTGCAGATGTTGACAAGCAAATACATTTCATGCCCTCCCCCCCCCAAATCACTTTCCCTAATTTTCTTAAAGTATATGTTCTGATCTTTATAACAATACTGAGAAAACAATACAAAACCCCCCAATGCAACTCACGTAAGAGTAGTACAACTCATGTATGAGTACTATTAATGATGAAACAGCACTGTAATAAACCCTGAAATTTTAAGCACTCCCTAAGCATTGCAGAGTGTATCTGACATTTTCCCATGTTGCCACAAAATTTTTTTTTTTAGTACAGTGTTATTGCCAACCCATTACAGTTGCCTTCGTAGCAAAGTTTGTTTGATACGATGTTTTTCCACTCCCAAATTCCAAGTCCACTAAACTCAGACAGCTATTCAAATAATGTTTTCTCCTCTATGCACATCATCTCATAATAACGGAATTTTATACCCATAACACCAACACGGAGATCTTGGAATAAGGACCTGCTGTTTCTCCTGCTGTATTTCAGACCATACCCACAGTGTAAATATCATTCGGCTGTTTGATGAGGTGTTTAAACCACTATTTTTACCTTTCTGATATGGCTTCTGCCTGATCTTCCTTTCTTTCCATCTCCAGGATTTCCTCCTCTGTGTACTCCAGTTTCACTCTCTCTTCTGCCAGCTCTCTCTCAACTGCTTCCAGCTGGGCGGTGGTCCTAGCTAACAGGGCTGTCACTGCATCCTGAAAGGTAAACTAGACTTCAAATAAAACTGTTTGAACAAGCCAATGTATTTAATGAATATTATTCAGAGAAAACAAAATAAAAACTTAGCCGTTGTATGCTCCTTAAAAAAAAAAAAAAAATCTGTCCTAAGTCAAAATGATCAAAAAAGTACGTGGTGATCCATGAATGCAACTTCTCACAGAAATGGGGTAGACTTTATCTCACTGTGAAGCATCATCCAGCAAGTTAGGTCAGAAAAGACCTCTAGAGGTCACCTAGTCTGATGTCCTGCCCAAAGCAGTGACAGCTTCACAGCCCCATCAGGTTGCCCAGGACCCAAGTCAAGGGCTGAAAAATCTCCAAGGATGGAAACGGTGCCACCTTTCTTGACAACCTCTTGAAGTACAGCAGCAGTTTTTAATGCAGTTTAGATAGTTGGACTGGAAGTGTACATACAAACATACACAGAATACTATTTCAAGCACCTGTCCAGACACGATTTAACTTTTAATTATTCTTTTTAAAGTCTAGCTCTTGCCACAAGAGCTAAATTAAGATATCAACTTCGGTACACCTCAAAACCAAACTGCACCCAAGATAAGAATCACAATCAACCACCTAGCAGGTCAACTAAAATTAAAAAATCGCTTTTTCAGAACCATGCTGTTTTAACTATAGTTACATTTCCAGAAGACCGGGGAATACTTTCTTCACACTGGTTTTTGTTCTTTGCTTTTTGGGGGTCTGAACCAGCGAAGATCTGAATGGTATACCAGTGAAGCTGCATCTCACCAGAACTCTCTGCATCAGTCAGGTTTATCTGAGCAATGCCCTGTAAACAACAAAAAGCACTGACCACAAGAGAAACATACACTGCAGGACAGATACCTTTTCATTTAAAGAGTATTTTACTTATAATGTAAAAATTCCACTTTATCAAATACTGATAGTGTCTCTTAGACAGTTTTGTTCTGATGTGTTACCATGTCTAAGATACTGAATTTCTTGCCTCTTGCTTATTAACAGGAAGGATCAGTGTAGATACTCAATTTTTCTAAGCTGAAAAATAAATTTCTGTGACTGATGTTGATATGATTGTTCCAGCTGACAGCTCTTAATATTTTATTAAAAAACCCTCTCAATTATGTAACTGAGTTCTACATTACTTAAATTAATATAACTTTAACAATATTATTTTAATCTGTTTTCTTTTGAAAGAACTATATTCTGAGATACCCTTCCATTCTCTGTCCTCCAAGGTATCTTCCAAAGAGGAAAAAAAAAAAGTTGTGTAAAACAATTTTTTTTTTGTTTTGCCTATCTATATCATAGGGTAGTCAAATGGGCCATAAAGCCATTTTTCCACTTTTTAAACCATCTTTACATATCCCAGATTCAGGTGAAAACAGGTTTAATGGAGGCTTCCCACTAGAGGTATTCCCAACTTTCAAGCAGCCCTACTCCATCAGGCAGACAGAAATTTCTGAGTAGCACTGACCTAAATGAAAAACAGCTGTGAGCAAATCCATGCTTTTTGTTTTCAATCAGTTCACTAGTTGGACCGAGTAATGATTTTATACTAGCTAGTGTTTAATTACTGCTTTTAGCTTTATCTGGCTGTCTCTACAATCTGTTAATTTCCAGCCTAATGGACCACATGGTAAAAATGTTTGCATTTGTATCACTGGAAAAAATATGTAAAAATTGCTTTCAGCTCTCACAAAACAAATAGCTGGATGCAGTGATTCTAATTGTAAAGGCAGTAGAAAATGTATACAGAAACTGCATTCAACTTAAAGCAGGTAAAGAACCAATTAATTAGAAAATATTAATAATTAAAAAAATCACTGTGTTGTTTTACCAAGGTAAATGTTCCCTGACACTCTGTTTAAACAGGTGTATAAAAGATGATGGAAAAAAGTTTTTGAGACTAATGAAATAATGTCATATCGGAATAGGGGGTTACCGAGAACGTCACTTGATGTCGGTATATTGGAAGCTATAAACAGAGATGCCTTTTATATATAGAAGAGATGTCTTATAATTATCTACTTGATCTGACGCAGTAAAAGAAACAACCATGTATCAAATACTCACACTTTTGCATCAGAGTTGGAAAATGTTTAAGACATGCTGGGTTTGGTTTTAGAGGTAGAGGGTAAAGCTGTTTTCCTGTCATCAATATGGGAAAAAACATACATTGACTCTTAAGATGTCTGACACTGCCCTAACACACTGCATTAAGCAGCTAAGAAAGCATGTCAAAGAAACTGTTACTCCGAAGTGAATGACTAACTGGTTAGAAAAATCACCAAATCCAATTAATACTTATCAGTACTGAAAGGACTAATGAATATTTCACCTCCACCTCAAGCTGTGGAGCTCACTCAAAAGGATGAAGAAACCAAGGAGGGTCTGCTAGCAGTCTGTCATGTGCCTGCTCTGATGCATTTGTTAACAACTTGGATGGTGGAAGAGTAAAAGTACTTATGAATCTTTCGGTGATGTCAAACAGAAGGATTGTAAAATTTATGAGAAAAGGATCAGAATTTTGAATTCTGTTAAAAAACTGGGCAGGTCTTCTGAAATAAATACATGAAATGCAGAAAGACAAATGTTACACTCAAGAAGAGTTCAAATAAATTAAGACCCAGGGAATAATTGGTCAGGGCTGTAAAAGATCAGAAACTGGGAGTGAAACAGTAATGCCATGTGATTGCAAGAAAGGCAATAGCATTTCTTTGATGTTTACATGAGCTAATAATGGAAAATAACAGCTCCCTTATCTCAACATTGATGAGGCCATAAGGAAAGAAATAAGCCAACTTAAGGAAGCACAGTTTCAGAAAGCTGTAGGAAAACAGAAAAAGATCTTTCAGCAAGGCAGGACATATGAATAAAAGGCTGAGGGAATGGGAAGACCATCCCACCAATTTAGGAGATTTACTTCTCTACGTAAGTGAAGTTTAGAATGATTTGCCAGCATATTTCTTTATTTATTCCCCACCCCACCCCTTCTTTGTTACATACAAATATTTGTATAACTTAGGATAAACTCCAGTCTAGCTTCTGCATTTAGGAAAGCATTAAACTGGCATAATCTAATTGAAAAGAAATCAGTCATCAAGAACTGCAGAAATATACGGATGATTAAATAGATGGAAAAAACTGTAATCTCAGTGGGGGAGATTTCAAAAGACAGAGGCCTTGTTGATAGAAGCCATCACAGCAGTTCCAAAGAGAGGTTGCAAATGGTTTCTCAGTTTTATAAAATGCTTATTTTCAATTTCCAGTAAAAGAGGGCAATGATCATGTTTAAATACATACTTCAATGCATTTACCTTAAGAAAATGCGGCATTGTTTCTTTCTTTTCGAGTAGCAGTTAACTTACCCTAAAGTATGTTATCAACTACTGTAGATAAAGATATTTCAGACAAAACTACACCAAGACTATGAAAGAAAAAATTCCTACCAACATAACATGAAGACCTATCTTTTTTTGCTAGTTCAGTAATAGCAGTTAAAATAAAAGCACCCTAAATTTAGATGCATTTGCGTCAACATAAAGATGCTTTACACTGAAACAGCTATTTAGCTTCCTAGAGGAAGAGGCTGTATCAATATAAAGCGTTTTACACCAATATATCCAGACCCTTCTTGAGAAGCTTTCTCTTTCATTATGATGTAGTACAAAAATGACAAGATTTCCTACTGCAGACAAGACCTTGGGTCCACTTCTGTCAACGTTAAGACCACTGTTTATAGAAGATGCTACCTAGTTTTAAGGGTGGACTAACAAACATGCATTCTTGAGCCAGTGTGCTCAAATAAACACCTCCTATCCACAGTCCAGCATACTACTACTTTGACAGGCTTATATAGCAACAAGGAGTTTTTATTTGTTATCTTTTTATTAGGAAACTATTTTAATGATACTAATTCATCATGCACATGCTACAATGTGATGCAGAAACAGAACCCTGGAGCCCACTGTAGTCTAAAAACTGTCAGATTAATTCTTTGGGGAAGTTTAGATATTATTTTTTTTCCCCACAATGCTTTTCTTCTAGCACTAAAATGTAGCAATGATTTTTCAACTTTCCCCAGACATTTATAAGAAAGCTTTAAATTAATAAAAAATTCTCCTTATCTACTAAATCCCATAGCAATGAATCAATTTTCAGCATGCCTCTGCAATGTAACAGTAAACTGTAGTACAGATAACATTACTTTCAACACTGCCTAAAATGCTCCAATTCTCAACCTCTATTCATTTTGCTAATCATTTCCAAGAGTTTATGTAATCTAAAATGCACATAATTCAAGTTTTTAAAAATCTCACCTTTTTTATTAACAGAACTATATTTATGTATGTGAACAAACTGACACATTAAAACGTAACTCCATCAGCACTTCTTACAGAATAATAAATTCTTCACTTCCTCTTTTGAATCTTAAAAGTTATTCCTCAAGTAACTTTAGTTTCCCATATCACATAGCTTTAAAAAAAAAAAAAAAAAA